>NC_092577.1:30469397-30769397 GCF_037975245.1 Apostichopus japonicus
TCCCTGTATCGTTCATCCCATTATTAATATCCATTATCTAACCAATGAAAAAGCAACGAGCTGGGACAATATTTTGATATATTGTACGTTCACGTCATGCTTAAAATGCACATGTACTAACCGTATATGAGCAATATGAATATCATGTTTCTATCAGATAAAGGTTAGGAACTGTCCATACTGTCAGTACGAGTGCTTTGAAGCATGACGTGAGAGGACAGTATACAGTGGTTATAGCATTAGGATCAGATAAAGGTTAGGAACTGTTCATACTGTCAGTACGAGTGCTCTGAAGCATAATATGAGAGGACAGTAGATAGTGGTGTTAGCATCGGGATATTTTCCTAAACCGGCTGGTTAAAAGATGATGCATTTATTACAATTCATTTGAACTCGATTGTGTCGCCCTTGTTTAAAGCACAGACAAACAGAACGCATATTCTCAGATAAACCAAATTGACAATGAAGATGTACCACGTGACAAACGAGTTGTTACCATGACAATCAGCATTAGAAGTCAGTCGAGGTAAAAAGCCGAACCTTAAACTTTCCATGCACAAACAACTACTTTTACACGCCAGCTTTTGTTATTTCAGAAAATCACACCATTGATTGAGAAACTTTGTCGTGAAAGAATAAATAAGATAAGAAAGGATTGCTGATCAGCTAAAGTTTCTCCTTTTTAGCAAACTATGGATATGACTTTCTGCATATGGAAAAGTTTAGGCTATAAAAGAGCATTTGCTCTACAAAGCCACACAGACTAAAATCCGCCGATGTTATGAGTCACCTGTATGAATATGCATATTGACAGGCGGACTGTTTCATTACCGACATGAGGATTGTATTTGTTTCTAAATGAATTGATGCTAAAATAATTAAAGCAGTGAATGTAAACGAACACTGAGACATGACGTTGTGTTTATACATTTATTTGTCTGCACACCTTTTAATCGAACTTGAGAAAATAACATTTATTAGGCAAACTCATGTATTCGACTTAATTAACTGGGGTACATGGAGTTACCCACTTACAGTGGTATCTTCCAAACAAACAACCAGTGATAGTCCTAGCGATAGCTTTAGCCTACGTACATACCAGTGTTAACCTAACTGTACGAAACCATATGCATTAATACATAAAGCACGGTAGGCCTGTACGTTCGCTACAAACGTTTACGTGGGCAATTTATATCACTATATTCATCCTATTTCAAAGGAAAAAATAGGATTCTCAACTTGTTAATTTATGTTCATTGCAATGTCGTCATCTTATTTCATTGTATATTACCACCCAAATCTCGAAATTCACCTCAGAAATCACAATACGATTGTCGGACGAAGCATCAGTGAGAATGTTGTTGATACACAAGCTGATTCGTGACGTAGCTCATGAATAAATAATGAGGCGTTATAATGAGGTTTTCGAAGAAAAATTTCTAACGGAAACTTTCATTCGATGGAAAAAAGACATACAGTGAACATTAACCAATCAGAAATAGCCTTATATAATATGAAAGAACAGAATTTGAAGTTAGTTGCGCAAGTTTAGCCATGCAGTTTGATCAAACGGTCTGAGAATTCGAGTAGTTTGAAGTTAGCGTCCTTGTAGAATAAACGAATATGCAAGCACATAAATCCGACTGGACTAAAAATTTAAACTTTTTTAATCGGAAAACGACGTACAGTAAAGTTCAGATTAATGATGATTCGTTAAAAGATTATGAAAGAGAAATGTTTAAACTACTGTAATTTGTTTTAGCCGATATCAGTAAATGATATCGGTACATTGATTTTTTTCAAAAGATCGCGATACGGTCGTTTTGGAAGGTATAAAACACACACTTAAGGCCAGAGGTCGACTATGCACGGATCAAATGATCGCCACCTTTCCATATGCATATCTACAATTCGCAAAGCAATCTCAATTCTGAATTATACAATTTGCATAACGGGTTCCTCTTATGACGTCACAGTGGGTGGGACGTAAACCAGTTTTGCGAAAAAGCCGTGATATTGTGCTGCATGTTGCAACGACGCATTCACAAATGGATCAGATGGGTAAAAACACACGCATGCACAGATTGGCAGCCATTGTGGCCCAGTTGGCTTGCCATGACCGAGGGGGACGAGTTACCGTTCTCATTTGAATTTTCAGATCCAAAGGTGAATTCATTACGTATGGCGCTGGAGTAGTTTGAAGCCGAGTGTTTCACAATCTAGTTATTACACGTTGCTGCACGATTGTCTTCAAAAAAAATCTTGTCAGTCCTCATATTTCACGCATTATGTACATTTCAAATGCATTTGTCTTGTTTTTTTCTTAAAAGATTGCGCCCTGATTGGACATCAGCAGAAAAGTACGAATATTGTGCTTTTTATAATGTGAAATTGTCTTCTTTGTTTTGATTTTCGTCTTCACTGATATTTATTTTTAATTTTTTTTATTCTGTGTTTTAATTTCTTCTTGAATAATTCAGGTTAATTCCGTTCAATATTTTTTCACTTTCTTCACTTCGGAAATGTATCAATAATGCAAACGATAATGAATAGTCAAAGTTGAAAAACAAAGTTTTGGTGTCGGGGTTGGGAAGGGGCGGCTGGGTTTGGGGTGGGGTAAAAGGAATAATCACGTCAAGGCAGAAAATTAAATCTAAAAGAGTAGCAGACTCATATCATCACAGGTGATATGTCGTTTGGAGGTTTGGGCAGGAGGAGGGAGAGGGGTAGATGGAACAGCACTGGAACCACATTAATTACATGAACCCATATGAGGGCTTCTCAGTAGAGAGCTTTCACGCATTGTTCTCATCCGCCCACCGGTGAAGTTTATTGATTTATGACTGTTGCCCTTTGCGAAGACATATGTTCATAAATATATATATAAACCTCCTGGTGGAGGCTGGAAGGTTTTTTAACTGTTCTGGATTTTACACCTCACTACACTTTCAATTAGATATATATATATATATATATATATATATATATATATATATATATATATATATATATATATATCCATTTGCCTTTGTCGTTTATTTCCATTTCATAACAGAGTATGTTCAATGTATCTCTTTCGAGATCCGGCTTAAGGAATCACAAATGATTTCCAGTTGGTTAACATCATGTTTGATCTCTAGAGTAAGGCAAAATATGTCACCAAAACAGAACTAGCATTGCTCGATACAGCTGGCAAACACCTATGGTGGCTGTTTAATGCACTCTGTAACCTCCTGACGAATTGTCCGAGTGGGGACTGATTAAGAAACGCGTTATGAAACGCGACTTATGACTTTAACAGAGTCACGAGGGACCGCCGAAAAGGGGGATATGAGTTCTCGTGGGAGTCCCTGGGACGAGTTCTTTTTAATTATTTTTAGTTATATGAGATTGAATATACTTCCCTTTTCCAACCCTACCCCCGGTTTCTAATAAACAGTGAGGGTCCACCCCTCCATTCTTGGATGAATTTAAAAAAAAAAAAAAATACCCCAAATTTTCAAGATAAGTTATTGTGACTTTACTCCATATCTGTGGCTGATGAATTCAATTGGGCATATATTTCCCGATATTCCACACACACAAGAAAGAGAAAAATCATTTAACTTTGAGGGTCCAGACTGGTGGTTGGAGTAAATTACTCCAATAGTATGGTGAACTATACGGGACCATGTCCTCGCTGTCAGTGAGTTCACCCCTCCCCCCCCCCCCCACAAAAACAAATAGCCGGAATAACTACAAACGCACTTTCGGAGAGACATGTGATTTCGTTTACTTTATCAGTCATTGTTTATTTTCTGTTCACGAATAGGCATGATCCACTATGTAGTTTAGGGAAATGCAAAATATGCTCGTTGTCATTTCGTTTTGAATATATTCCTTTCATATCATTATTTTATGTAAACATACATAAGTGCCATAAAATATGTGTGTGTATATGTATCGGTGTCTGTGTGTATTTTCGTTAGAGATGTTTCCTTCCCATTTAGTTTAATTGTTTGTGTATATGTTTGTGTGTTTTGTTCCCTTTCTGTCCTCTGGTCTCATAAACAAGTTTTGGTTGTTTATATATATCGTATACGTGTTAGTTGTGGAAAGGAAAAAAAAAACAAAAAGTGCAATGAATGTACCATCGACCTCCGAGATTAATAAATAGTCTGGCATGAACATCTCTACCTGTACGAACACATCGTTATATATATATGTATATATGTATATATATATATATATATATATATATATATATATATATATATATATATATATATATATATATATATAATAACTGCAGTCAAATGAACACTTTGCCACACTCATGTTTGTTTATTTCGCATTATATGAAACTACCTCCTTTTGAAACTTAATACTTTGTGCAGACAGAGATTCATTCTGACATATGCAAATAATTTTACAAGGAAACTAAACAATGATGGTTGTATCCTAAAATTTGTTAAAATAGTTTTTGAAATATTGAGTTAAAAGTATTACAAGTACTAACTAACTACTGACGTTGACAAAGTCCACATTATTTTAATTGACATTCACAACTTGTCTCTAAATTCGTTAAAGTTTAATTATCGATAAATGATGATTAGTGATTGAATATTGATATTTCACGGTTGATAATTCACGATTGACAGCCGCCAATTGAGTATTGATCATTGTAGAATAATGATTGATGATACTGTGTAATTGACTTATTGATGATTGAAGATTGATGATTGACGAAATTTGTAATTGACGACTGATGATGATTCACGATTGATTTTATTCGACTGACAAAATGAAAACTTGGGGCTTTGATTATTGACGATTGATAACGATTCACAATTCACGATTGATCATTCACGATTGACAGTGGCCGATTGACTAGTGAAAATTAATGATAGGTTATTGACGAGCGATGATTGACGACTGGTGACGATTCACGATTGATGATTGACGATTAATTATTCAAGATTTACAATTGCCGATTGAGGACTGATTATTGACGACTGACGATTGATGACGATTCACGATATTGACAGCTGCCGATCGACCATCGATCGATAATGAGTGATAATTGGCGATTTGTGGTTGATGATTCAATTATTTACGATTGCTTACGATAGATTATTGATTTGTCTTTTTATTTTTATTTTTATAGACGGCTTCGCACAAGCCGACCTCGACGCATCCTGGTTCATCTTTGTATCTCTCTCCTCTGCTTGTACATTACATTCCTATTCGGTATAGACAGCGCCATCAATTCCGAGTGGGCGTGTCCAATGGTTGCCGGCCTCATACATTATTTCTTGCTTTGTGCGATTTTCTGGATGGGTGTTGAGGCCATGAATATTTACCTGATGCTTGTCCGTGTATTTAATATGAATATCAGCCGTTTCGTTCTGAAAGGTGCAATCGCGGCTTGGGGTAAGTCTTAAATCATCAAAGACTGATGAAGGTTTCATTCACAAACTTTTGCATGCATAGCTTAGACCGACGGTCCGAAAACTATTTTTCTTTAGCTTGACAGTATCCGCTTCCATAGTATTGATTCTGAGGGGTGGGGGAGGAGGGGGGGTCTACTGGATCGTGGCGCAGTCTTCGTGGAAGCTGCTGGGTAGTGGGTCCAATAAATAAAATATAATGAAATATTTCCAATAGCTGGTTTAGACTAGAACAACTTACTCAAAATGATACCCACTCAGGTTATGGCGTCATATAAACATAAGTAGAAAGCAACCACATTATTTTAAACAGCCACATTTAATTCAAGTCATATCATTCATAATTCAAGCTTTACATTTGGAAAAGAAATTGACAACCCTCCACGCTTCAATAATGGAAGCGTCGCCAAGGTACGGGGAGGGTCACATGCCCCTAAAATATTTGGTACCCCCTTAGGGGAAAATGAAATATGTCTTGTCCAAAAACGACTGATCATAATTAGCATACGTCTACTAATATTCAAAGACCAGGGGCCATATGATGGGCCACTGACATCATGCCGACATGGCTTTCTGCGCGGCGCCAGGCTTGCAGTGACCACGTGCTGACCCCACTACCAAATCGCCACCCCCCCACTTCTCCCGACATGTTGCACTCAATTTTTTGGTGCTCTCGTTTCCACTGTTCAGCAAAGGAAATGAAATTCAAATAATGCATCAAAATATCACTTGTACTTTTGACCGACAAGGTTGTACTGTTTTGCTTTTTCAGGGGGACCTCTGGTGATTGTTGGGATATGCATGGCAGCGTCCATTGAACAATACAGTGATAATGGCTTGTAAGTATTAAGCTAATGAGTATACAAGAGGGAAAAAGAGAGATACGGAGGGCGGGGCGGGGGGCAGGGAGCAAAACTAGACACATCTATTTTTGTCTACGTTCCTCTATTCATTCCTTAATTGTATATTCTAAATGTCTATCCATCGGTGTCACTTAAAGTGTTCTTAGTTTGGTTTCCTTTCAGCCTCTGCAGAAGATCCTGCTTGAATCGAAACGTTAGGCCCTCTATAACTTCGACGGATTGGTTTAGTCAGTATATCAGTCCTGGCATAATATCAGAAAGTCAACTATTGGTCCCACATAACATGGGAGAAGGGGAAGGGGGAGGTGGAGGTGAGAGGTCAAGGGGAGGCGTCCCCAAGTTAACTGTTGATAAATGAGCCTGTTTCACAATTATGAAGTATATGAAGTATATGAAGTATATGAAGTATATGAAGTATGTGAAGTTTGTGAAGTTTGTGAAGTATGTGAAGTATGTGAAGTATGTGAAGTATATGAAGTATATGAAGTATGTGAAGTATGTGAAGTATGTGAAGTATGTGAAGTATGTGAAGTATGTGAAGTATATGAAGTATATGAAGTATATGAAGTATGTGAAGTATGTGAAGTTTGTGAAGTATGTGAAGTATGTGAAGTATGTGAAGTATGTGAAGTATGTGAAGTATGTGAAGTATATGAAGTATATGAAGTATATGAAGTTTGAGTTTGGTTGATTCTTTCCTGTGAGGAGTTTGTAAAGTATAGTGAGTCTCGGTTCGTATGAAGAATGTATCAAGTCATTCATTTGGCTACTCTGTGTTATGTTCATGAGTTTACACTTGTGAGAGTGTTGTGGTCAAGCGTTTAAGGCAGTGGACTGGCGATCGAAGGATTACAGGCTCGAGTGCGGGTGCAAACATTCACTATTAAGCTCTTTTTTTCCACTTCTCAATGGATTTCGTTTAATGATTATCAACATTTTCTGTTCATTACAGCTGCTTTTTGGATCAAGGCAACGTCTTCTATATTGGTCTCATAGCACCGATGGCACTTGTCCTCATCCATAACATCATCATCTTCATGTTGGTTTTTCGGAATCTAATGAACGCCAATTTGGCAGGAACAGTTCACGGCAAGAAGACGGACATGGATTTACTGAAGGAGCGATTACAGAATGCACTCACTATGACCATTCTGATGGGACTCACCTGGTCGTTTGGATTTCTAATGATCGGTCACACTAAATTTATCTTCCAACTTTTATTCTGTCTGTTTAATTCATTCCAAGGGCTTCTTGTTTTCGTGCTCTTCTGTTGGCGGCAAGAAGATGTACGTAAAACGTTAAGGCCGCATTGCCTATCTGCTAAACGTAAAAGCAAAGAGGTGGTAGGAGCCAAAGCTGATTACGACATCACAAGTACTATGACAGGTCAACAGAGCGCGAGAGTTTCCACAGAGGTGCGCAAAAACGTGACGTCAACTGGTTCGACGTCGTCGACTGTGCTATTGTCTCCGAATAAGACCAAAATGAACAACAACTTCAGAGATTCTGTGTCGCACGTGTGATCAGTTAAAGGGAACATTTAATTTTGTAAATAACAAAAGTAGATCCAATCTAGTTTAATGTTCCGGGAAAACTCTGGACCATCAACTACGGTCGCAAAACGGCCAACTTTCATTCAAACTTCCGTTATACACGCAGACAAGAAACGCAATGTAAATGGCTTGTACCAAAGAGAATTCGATCACGAACATTTGTTTATTTTACCTATGTTGGTTATCTTCAGCATAGATCTGTATATAACCTTCTGTATTGTTCTAGTTTATACTTTGTCTACTTATTTGTTAATTAGTTCATAGATCATCACGCTGCATCATATATGTATCGATAGGGAGAATATCGGAACAGAGAGAGGGAGAATGGAGAAGGGGAGAAGGGAAGGGGGAAGGGGAAGGGGAAGGGAGAATTAAGGGAGAATTAGGGGAGAATTAAGGTAGAATTAAGTGAGAATTAAGTGAGAATTAAGTGAGAATTAAGGGAGAATTAAGGGAGAATTAAGGGAGAATTAAGGGAGAAATAAGGGAGAATTAAGGGAGAATTAAGGGAGAATTAAGGGAGAATTAAGGGAGATTTAAGGGAAAATTAAGGAAGAATTAAGGGAGAATTAAAGGAGAAGGGATGGGAGAAAGGGAGAAGGGAGAAGGGAGATAGGAGAAGGGAGAAGGGAGAAGAATTGTATGCTGGCATCGATAAATTCATCTTGATCTTGTGTAGTACCTGTCACCGTTCGTATGTCGTGCTTTATTTGGAAAACTGAATCGCTTCCTCACTATAATTTCAATTATCAATTTCACATAAGACGACCATAGCTAAACCTACTTTGCATATAAGAATCGGGTGGAAGCTGTTATCGTCACAAAATGTTAAGGTTCACGAGATGGTAGGGGGTGGGCCGCACGTCGCATACACGGAACCCGGGGTCTATCAGTGACACTGGGAAATGTGCATGCTACAATGAATTTTGTATTCTCATTGTCACATTTACTTCAATAAAATGCAGCATCGGGCCTGAGGTAAAAAGAGGCCTGGGGTGTTAGTCAGATGTGATTAATCAGCCCCGGGGGACCGGGTCAAGTAGGGGACAATGAAATATTGGATAAAGAATACCGTATTTCTTTTTCATATAATATATACTTTCAAGAAAAATGAATTATTCACAAATGGGGCCCGGTGACATTATCGACGGGGCCTAACCAGGTCCTCGATACCCACTGACTTTTACTTATTCACAACATGTGTTCATTGCGTCTAACAAATTCAACTGACCAAGTTTTCCTTTTCAAGTCAATAATTAAATTGATTTTTTTCGTCCTTTTTTGTAATGTTTACTTTCATGCATTTCTCAACTATATTTCAATTTCAAATTTGGAAACGAGGCTCACGATCACCAAAAAAAAAAGGGTATTAACTCATTTCAATTTCATTTGTTTGTTTTTTCTTCACAACTAACAGATAGATATCCAATATACACAGTGAAATATTATCAACTTATCTTAGTACAGAAGACAATAAGATGTTTAATTTTGCTTTCATAAGTTTGTCTTTATCGCTACCGTTTCGTGTTGTTGTGAAGTATACACATACCCAATAGAAGTTACCAACCATTAACAGTACATGTCAACAAATACGCAGTTCCTTATATAAATCGAAGCAATGCTGAATAAGAACTAACCGTAACAATCAAATGTGATATATATGTCATAATACAACACATAGCACATAGTCACGTAGGCAACCTTTGAGGTCACAACGTTAAGCAGTTTACACTGTCTTTCTCAACCGGAATGTTCATGAACAGTACCGTAAACTCACAACTATCAAAAATATAGTTGGCATACACGTTCAGCACCAACGGTGCTGAACGTGCATGCTAACTCCAATTTGGATTAATACGTTATGTTACGAAAGTACGGCAGGTGGTAGTGATTCCGGTTCCACCAAGTATTGAATATTAACACCTTCGCAGTACTGTTGCAAGTGTCACAGTACAGTTGGTGGCCAACCGTCTATACTATTAGCACGTACATCATTACGTAGGTACGCTCGAGGCCCATCATGCAGTTGGGAATGAGGGCCCGATAAAGAATAACTCATTAGGGTTCTCATCAGAAGATCAAAACAAGCCTATAAAGCTATGGTCACTCTTTGAAATCAGCTGAAGAGCAAAGATAACTTCAGAATTCGTAAGCTTTAGCTAATGCATTACAAACAAAAGCAGAACGAGTCATTTGATGAATATATCAATCGGTGTAGGCAAAAGGCCAAAGATAGCGATTTCAGTGAAAATGAGCTCGCTGACAGAGTTATCGAATTAGTCATTGCATCAACTCCATTCGAATCATTTCAGAAAGATAGATTAGATACACCTAAATCATGGTATAGTATCGAAGATGTTCTTAAAGAAGGACGAAAATATCTAGCAGTTGTTGCAAGCATGGGCGTCAATCCAGGGGGGGGGGGGACGGGGGGACAGGTCCCCCCCCACATTTCGATGGGTGGTGGAAACAATATCAAATGTCCCCCCCCCCCCCCCACACACACATTTGGAAAAAGAGTTATGATGTGGCTCTATTTGGTTAGGACTTACACATCTCAGGATTCATATTATCGAATATCACTCAATGTTGCTGAATGGAGAATTCCACCCAGATCTCGTGAGTAGGTACCCTGAGCTCTCCGACAATCTTAAGCTTAGTCTGCCTTTCTTTCGAGGCCAGTTCCAGTCGTCGTCGGTTGAAGGGTATGGACAAATATTCAAGTCGATGAATCCAGCGGTACGGGCTATGTTTGGTGAAGTCGAAGCTCTCTTGTGGTCATCCTCGTCTCCTCCGCCAGTTCGACGGAAGCCGAGAGATAATTTAGTGCTTTGAGGCGTTTGAAAACATGGCTACGGAACACCATGACTCAACATAGGCTGAACCATGTGATGGTGTGCCATATTCACCGCGAACGTCTAGCCCAGTTGAAGCCTGAGGAGTTAGCAGGGAAGTTCGTTGGTTCTTCGGATTACAGACGCCGCATCTTCGGGCGATTCCAGTAGAAAAATAGTGCGCTCCGTCATTATCATAAGAGACAGCACTTCATAGCTAGAGCCAAAGCTTGTACATAGTTGTTGTTTAGTAGTAGATGGTGTTTCAAAGACGGTGCCCGTTCCCTAATATTGGGGAAATGAAATAGGGAGCATATTCCGTGGCAGCGCAATGCCATGTTCATAGGCGTACGGGACCATTTCAGTTTGGGGGGGGGGGCAGAACTTTTTGTGCCCGAAAGTTCCCGTGACACTATCTAAGCGGAGCGCCACCATCGGTTGGCGCGTAGCGTACAAGAAAATTTTTGGCACACAATGCCTCTCAGATTGCCGGAAACGGCACTTCTGAGGCCTTGCAAGTTGCATCTAAACATTCTTTATTTTATAATCTCACGTTTTAGAAATTTACACTTCCCCAAAAATTTGGTAAATTAGAAGAAGAAAAAATGGTAACATCACTTTGAAGGGGAAAAATTGGACAGTATATTTTTAAAGCTCCTATTTAGTTACCTTATTTATTACTTTAACACAGTACTCAGCTACCTCCAGAAATACATACATTGTTCAACGACACATAGGCGGGATAATGTCGCTGTGTCGGATGAGACTGCAATTTGTCTTACAAAAAAGTATAAAATATAACAAAGAATATGATAAACCTGTACTTCTAGGCTTGTAGGCACTACCCCCCCCCCCACCATCCATGAAAAAGAAAATGTTTCTTATATACTCATGTTGGGGATGTCCAGGTCAAGGGTGGTGGAAGCACTTTTAATCTGGAGGAGGGGGCACCGACATCAAAAGGCACTTTGCAGAATATGGATTGGACTGATGCAGCCTTATATTTAGTACCCTTTATAACTCTTATTGTATTATCTTATTTGTGTATACACATCACTCCATTAACGCCCCCCCCCCCCCCCTAAAGGAAAATATACATACTAGCACTGCGATATCCAATGCGCAAATTGGGAAACAAGGAACAAGTTTTCTTTTGAGACAAAATGAGGTGAAATCATGCTAGTTGCTAATGCAGGAATCTTCCGAATTAGAGGTTTTTTTCTTGTTAATATCCTAACAAATTTTTTCCATTCGAAATAGCTTTGAGTTTGACCCACAGAAATTCATTAAAAGTCACGGGCTTAGCCAGGATTTGCAAAGTTGTCTGCACGACTATCTGAGCGCAGCGCCACCATCGGTTGGCGCGGAGCGTACTAGAAATTTTTTGGTTTTACAAACCCCTCAGATGGCCGGAAACGGCCCTTCCCGAGTGTTCATTCTGGTTCCCTGGCCTCTTGCTAACTTGAGGCACCTCAATTTTTATGTAGAAAAAAGGCACATTTTTAACCTGAGGAAAAGTGGGCGGCACGTGCCCCCTGTGCCCCCTGTGCCCGGTTCCGCCGCCCTTGGTCCAGGTATACAATTGATTAGTTAAAAAAAAAATTGATTGTGCAAAAAGCGTGGTAGCCCAGATGAACTGCGCTTACGGTGGTGTTACACGGAAATATTCGGGCATCATGATGCTAAATAAAGAAAATCATGGAATTGTCGGGCAAAAATTTGAAAAGATTCGGGCAAGCTACTGCATATATTTCCAGAGCACAAGAAATTCGGGCAAAAGTCCTGAAAAATTCGGGCAGCCTAAAAAAAAATTATATATATATATATATATATATTTTATTTTTTCTCCTCTTAGGCTGCCCAAATTTTTCAGGACTTTTGCCCGAATTTCTTGTCCTCTGGAAATTTGGGGGGGGGGGCAGTCTGCCCCCTGCCCCCCGCCTCGTACGCCTATGGCCATGTTACCTTGTTGTTGAGTGATACCGGAGTTTACTCCACAGTGAGAACACTGGGTACACGCAGGGACGTCGCTAGAGGGGGATGTGGGGTGTCTCACCCCCAAACTTAGTAAAACTGACGATAGTTGGAAAATTTGAGTGCGACAGTCGGAATTTCCGACTGTCGCACTCTAGTTTATCTAGGCCTATTAATTTATTACTGTGATTGTGCATGACCTAAAAATTGAAAAATTTATCATTAAGGGTGAAACACCTGGAGCTACTGTAAAGACCTATTTAGCATAATAATCGATATGACACGAGCCAGTGTAGTGTTGATTGATTTCAGTACCGATGAATGTAACGTGTCTAGTACGACTGGATGGTTGTCGTGGCATAAACAGGTGTAAACGTGCTTCACTGAAATGAATCAAGCGGTAAGAATATACAAATTAGTTTTCTACTAATTCTTCTACTAAAGCGCTCGTATATAATGTACTCCATTTACTTGGGTAGGATTCGACCATTAATATAATGTTCTCTATTTTATATTTGTATAGTTTTAGTATCTTTATTATGTTTATTGCACCATGAGTGAGGTATGTAACCAAACCACCATTTTCAGTCATGCACCTCTGTTGAATAATAATCCCCCATTAAGTGATGATATAATTTATAATATGTTAAGTATTTGACATCAGTGGCGGATCAAGGGGCTGTGTGAGTGTACTTCGACATTGTTGAACCCCACAAAAGTGTATTTATCAGCATAACCATGCGTGTGTATAGTGACCTTATTATAGGCCTAATTTATAGACCTAACTATGCCTCAGTCAAAATGCACTATTTCACGGGCCACATGCGGCCCGCCAGTGATTTTTTACATCATCACAAAAAACGAACTAGCTGCCTAGAATTTATCTGCACTTATGATGCTGTCAGGTAGGTCTATTATCACCATTAATTATCAATTGGACTGTATTGACATTATGTTTTTGTGAATACAGATTAGTACACACACCTATTTCTTGAACGTCCTCGGAAGCAAAGGTTTGAAATCAACAGCAGGTCGTTGGTTAGGTGCGGCCCTGTCAGTGTTTCGCTTCTAAAATCTGGCCCATTCATTAAAAAAGGTAGCCCATCCCTGCAATAGGCCTATATCTGAGGCCCTGGGGTCATTCCTTGACCGACTTGGTGCAATATAATGTGCCCATTTCGAAGTAAATTTATTCACAGATTGTTAGTTGTCATGGGTTCGAACAATTGAGGGGTATTCTAACCTAAAACATATGGCAAAATGGGGCTGGGGTTCCAGTTCGCCGCATCATTTGTCAACTTGCACTGGGTTATAATGTTCATGTCAATTGGAATCACTAATAAAAGAAATAATCCACCAAAAATGAAGGTCGCATGAACTTTATTGCAGATTTCCTGAGTGACGAATTTGTAATTTTCACCCGAAATCACGCAACTAGATGGCTGCTATCCAGCCTGGCAAGAAGCCATCTCCAGCGATCTGGCAGGTATTGAAATCTGAAATTTTCTTGGTACGCTGCGCGCCAACCGATGGTGGCGCTCCGCTTAGATAGTACTTACGGCCGGAATACTCGAATCGATTACGTCCCCCCCCCCCCCCCACGTTGCAAATCGGATTGACGCCCCTGGTTGCAAGCAGACGATCACTTACACTTGATTCAGATCTAACAGTCCATGCCCTTAGAAAGCCTCAAAAGAAATGTGGTACCTGTGGCCTGTCTCATGCACCACGGCAGTGTCCGGCATATTACGATAAGTGTAGAGCATGTGAAATATTTGTCAAAGAACAAAGGCAAAGGTAGATTAGCAACAGAAACCAAGGACACAAAAATATCGCAAAACAGGGCCACGCCAAAACCAAAACGTGAACAGGCAAAAATTCACACACTTGATCAAGATGATACTATTGAGAGTGAAGATGAACAATTCACTGATCAGTTCTAGCATATATCTTGAACATACAGAAGCATACGCAAATGTGTAATATGCCCTCAGCTGCCGGGCAAGCATAAGTTTAGTGTGAAGGTAGTTACAGGTGCGAACGGCAATACTCTACCCGTGCGTACAATCTGTCAAATGTATCCAAATGACGAATGGAAAACCGGCATTAGGCCATCACCGACACCATTTAGGCATACAATCATACAGATGAAGACCCTATAACACGACACATGTGGTCATTGTTTGCAAAAGGATTAAAGTGGCCATGACACGAACATTTCAACGTCCAGTCTTTTGAGGGATCCATCTAAGCATGTTCTCTAGAACATATATCAACCATTCTGTCAGTTAAAAACGTGATTTTTCCAGTCGAAAATTGAGAATTAATTTACCCTCTTCGGGGCTTGAAAAGTTCGTTCGCCCGAAAATTGTCCTAATCTCATGACGTCATGTGACGTCATGTTAGGCACACGATTTGCTCTCGCTGTTTCCACCGAACATGTACACGTATGTTTACTACGACAAGTGTACGTACTACACAAACAATCGGTAACAAGTCAGTGCGAGATCAAATCTAAATTTCCCGTGGAATGGCAGATTATAGAACCAAATGCGGCAACCGAAGTTCAAAGTGATAGTGGTTCTTCACCAGGCACTGAAATTGGGCTATAATTAGAGTGCACTTTCTCATATTCAAGGCAGAGAGTGAAGGCGATGATCGATCATGCCCAGGGGCGGGATTTGAGTTGTGAAAGTGGGGGGGCAAACCTGCCAGCAAGACTATCTAAGCGGAGCGCCACCATCGGTTGGCGCGGAGCGTACAAGAAATTTTTGGGCTTTACAAACCCTCCAGATGGCCGGAAACGGCACTTCCCGAGTGCTCTAAGCTGCATGTACCGATCCTTGAAATATGGATCTCATGTCTGCAATTGTATCTAGATAGTTAATTATCGTTTAAAAATTTTAAGAGGATTGATAGTAGAACATATGGTCAGATGGTGATGTACAACTTTTGTTATACGTCACTATCTAAGCGTCGAAATTTTCGATGAAATTTACCCTTAGATCGGTAAAATTAACACCCATATAGGCTTTAAATTGCATTTAAACAATTAATGAACGTGTGTTAATTTAGGGAGGACGGATAGAAGAACTTATATGGGGATGTACAACTGAAGCTTATACGTCACTATTTAGGCGGTGCACCACCATCAGTTGGCGCGGTGCGTCGAAATTTAAGCAAAAAGGGAAATCCTATTTCAGCAAAAATGACACCTCTGGTAACAATAAATCGCATCTAGACAGTTCTTTCCCCCTAAAATTATTAGTATATTGTGCATTGGACCGATCAAGAATATGTTCAGCACCCACTTCGAAATTCTCCCCGCGGTCCCCACTTCTTGGAGCACTTGGCAAATATTGGGGGCTGAACATACCTAACCCCCCCCCCACTCTTTTCATGGGGGATAAGCCCCTCAAGTCCACCGGTTCCGTCGCCACTGAAGTCGAGGCGGGGTGACCTTTTGGATTTTACAATGCGACTAGGTGCAACATGGAGCAATATCGGTTACGAGTCATTTCATAGTACTGGCTGAGATTTTAAAAATGAAATTATTACCTGGCAGTAAACAATGGACTTAATGTGTTACTGTGTTAGTGCCAATTTGTAATTCACATTATTCGATTTTCATGCATCATTCCAGGATTTCGAGCAGTAAAGATACTACATCGGCATTGCCATTGCATATTGTTGAATAACACGGGGGGGGGGGGTGTCATGTGTCAGTGTATTGAATTTAATTATTGATATACCCAATATGCAAATCTGGCTTTCGTAAATCGTTTCTCTGGATTAAGTTATTCAACGCATTCAGTAGAGCAGCAACGTTGAAAATCAATTCCTGAAGCTAGAACTGTAGCACATGCCGCGGATTCATCACATGCAGAATTGAATCGCTAGTGTGTTAGCTCCAGGATTCGTAACCTGTGCTGCGAACCATGTGCTAGCTCCAGCTCCAGTTATTCTGCATGCTACATGTTACGATGTTAAAAACAAATTCGACTTAGATTCGAAACAAATAGGCCTATTTGATAGAGCTGTTGTGGCGGAATAACTTCGATTAGGGTTGTGCACATTTGTCTGCAAAAACGACAAAAAAGTGAACTAAGGTCTGGGAAAAAGTGGGGGGGCAAATGCCCCCTCTTGCCCCCCCGTAATCCCGCCCATGATCATGCCCATATTGAACCGAACATTGCATTGAGTGAGGACCTGAGGTGTTACTGTTAGGCATAGAACCGTATCAGTTCGAGCCTGTTAAACGGGCCGAAATTGAAGCTTCACAACATATCGAAGAAGGAAACCGTTCGGAACTATTGCAAGGAACATACAACGTGGTAAGAATAATGTAACGAAGAAAAATATTTAAAAACTACCACTCCATTCTTAGATGTGTCGTTGGAATTCGCGGAACTGCCTAAATAGTATTGTGCATTGTGTTACGGGGACTTACAACCAGGCCAGATCGACAACGCAGAAACCGCGGAAATCGATCAACCGATTCGGTAATCGAGATACAGGGTTAAATATCAACGGTTTCTGCGCTTTCCACGTCATCGACCTTGCTATATAGCAAGGTCGAAAGCGCGGAAACGAGAGGAATTTGTCAAGGGAGGGTGACGAAAGTCTTTTGGTCGTATTTCAGCCTATATGCGCCAGGAAGGGGTGCGGATTTAAAGCTATTTCACTAAATGTAGTTCGAAACCGCGGAAATCTTAAATGGATGAGTTAGATTCTTTGGTTAGTAACGAATGAATATTCTACTGACATCCACTTCCCAGGTCATGAAGAATGACAAAGAGGTGTCCCGTGGATTTGGCTTTGTCTGCTTCCCCTCAGAAGTAGAGGCCACCAACATCTGCTTAGCTTTGATCAACATTACGCTCCACCCCCCCCCCCTTTGCCCACAAAGAAAATATGGTCTATGGCCCGACCCACATATTCTTAATCCAGACCTGCTTGTCTCGTTCAACTACTGCAGACGTTTTGATGGCTCTATCACTGAAACATTCAGAAGGCTGTCAAATCCATAAAGTTCCACAACATCCATGGATAGTTCCTGTGAAAGAAGACCAGTCAGTGTTCTGTTCATAAAAGATCAGAGATATTATTGAAATCGAATATCTAATAAAGTGCTGCTTTAAAAAAAAATTGTGCTAGTGATGAGCAACAGGTTGTGAAAATCTTTTTGACCATATTTTAATAATATTGTTCTTACTAGCAAGGAGAATCGGAATTGTTGTGTAGACGTGTCCTAAGTATTTTGTCCTTACAATTTTTGTAGAGTCTTTGAAAGAATTTTACTTTCCTGTATTGTCAATGGTCTGTTTTGGTAGTTAAACTAATAGACCTTATGCTAGTCTTTTGAGGGAAGATTTTAACTATTAGCTCTAATAATAATAATAATAATATTGTAGATTTATAAAGCGCAGACATATCCACCGATAACTTCGGTGGTCAAGGTGCATCACAATATTACCCTGGTCAACGCTAACCTGTCAAACATATAGAGACAATCCCTCCACATGGCAGCAGCTAAACAGCGCCCAGTTGAGTTTATCTCACAGGTACCCATTTATACACCTGGGTGAAGAGAGGCAATGGAGATAAAGTGCCGTGCCCAAGAACACGACGCAATGATCTGGTCAAGCCTCGAACCTGCAATCCTTATATCACAAGTCCACTGCCTTAACCACTTGACCACAACGCTCTCCGTCTATCAAAAGATGCACAAGCAAGGTTACTTTGGAGCATGGTTAGACCGTGTTCTGTTACTTTATTGTAAATGATCCCAGAGATTACAATGGTGCATACACTCTTTCTGAATTTGGGAGTCCTTGTTGATATATGATCTATATTCCATGAAAGGCTTATTTTTGACATACAATTCTTATGTAGCCTATGACCTTTGCCTCTGCTGTCCTTTCCATTATCCAGGGTTCAACTACTACCAGACAGTGCCGGATGTCGGGCAGAGTTCAAGGTAAAACATCTGTTAGGTGTGTGTGTGCGTGCGTGCGTGCGTTTGTGACGTCCAGCTTGACAACACTATATCTCAAGATGGGAAGGTCAGACCAATTTCATATTTGGTGTGTAAAAGTACCACATTGAGTACAAGAAGCCTACTGTTTTTGGTGGGGGTCAAAGGTCATTTGTGGTCACCAGGGGTCAAATTGTGAAAACTTTGTAAACATGATATCTCAAGATGGGGGCATTTGCAGATTTCATTTCAGTGTGTAGAAGTACCACATTGAGTTAAAAAAATCTATTGCTTTTGGTGGAGGTCAAAGGTCATTTGGGGTCACCAGGGGTCAAATTGTGAAATCTTCGTAAGCACGATATCTCAAGAAGGGAATTATGGACAAACCTAGCTCATATTTGGTGTGTAGGACTACCACATTTTGTAAAAGAAGCCTATTGTTTTGGGAGAGAAAAGGTCATTTGGGGTCTCCAGGGGTCAAATTATGAACACTTTTAATCACGATATCTCAATACTGGAAGCTTGGGCCGACCGCTAATTTAGTGTGTAGAAGTTAAAGAAGCCTATTGTTTTTGGTGGAGATCTAAGGTCATTTGTGTTTATCAGAGGTCAAATCGTGAAACCCTTGTAAACATGTACACCCTCACTATACATTACTTAAGATTCATGAAGAAAACTGCTCATATTACATCACTGAACCACAATGTATTTTTGCATTCTGGTAATAGGACAGCTGGTTGTCCATGTCCCTGGTCATGCACCATTGACAGCTCAGATGTTGGCCCAGGCCCAACCACATGAGCAGAAGCACATGTTGGGGGAGCGTCTTTTCTCCATCATCCAGCAGTCTCACGGAGATGTTGCTGGTAAGATCACCGGTATGCTCTTGGAGATGGACAACGCTGAGCTGCTCCATATGTTGGAGACGGACGAATCCCTCAAAGCAAAGGTGAACTCTTTAAGTTTTACATTTGTTTTGGTTGGAGCAGATGTTTACATGTAACCTGAACATTCTTTGTCCTCATTGTCATGATTCCAATCACAATTTAGTGTCTTTGAATTTGAAGAATGAAATGCTGTAGTTATTTTATGGCTTTTGGTTTCGATGATAATCGTAACCTTTGCATTCATGATGGATTTTTTATGTGTGTGGGTGTCTGGGTATGTGCGTTTGTGACACCCAGCTGTAAACACGATATGTGAAGAAGGGAAGGTCGAACCAATTTCATATTTGGTTGGTAGAAGTACTAAAAACGAATGCAGGGATCAAAGACAATTTATGTTATATATATATCAGTAACCTAAAAACTCTCTAATATTGGATTTTTAAGTTAACCGCTTCCTGTTTGACTGAATACGTTCACTTTGAAATTGGCTACTAAGGCCTCACCACAATACACAATAAGTGGCCTTTGATTACGTTAGCACGATATATTATTATTGGAAGCTTGGGTAGATCTCATACTAGGTATGAAGGTGTATAACAATAAGTACAAGAATCGTATTTTTTTTGTGGAGGTCAAAGGTCAGTTGGGTCATCAGGGATCAAATTGTGAAAGCATTGAATAAAGTTTCAAATCAAATGTGATAAAATTGTGGGAAAAGCGTTATCTTAAAGCTCTTGGTCGTATTACAATTGTTAGGTCTCTCATGTTACCATGTTTCAACTATTATATTATGTCACTTCCGCTGCCTGACTTGGAGTATAGAAATAGGGTAAATTCTTTATTTTTCCGTTTCGTATGGAAAAATAAACCAGACCGTATAAGCCGTAAACAATTAAGCTCAGTTATGCAGATGGAGGGTTGAATATGATAGATTTTTCTAAACACTGTGAGGCACTCAAAATAAGCACTTTTGGTCGTCTTCTGAAGAGTGATCATTTCAGCTTCAGCTCTTGTTATTTACGTAAATATAATATTTGCACCGACATGTTTTTTACCAATGGGGATTTCTATATAAAATTAGCTAGTTTGAGATCTGCTAACCCCTTTTGGAGAAATCTCTTCGAAATAACATATATATTTATTCGAGATGAGCTATCTACCATTAAGGATGATGCGACCATATTAACTTTGCCTCTCTGGAATAATGGGCTGATTGAAATTGGTAACAGTCCAGTGTATTACAAGCGCTGGTATGACAAAGGTATCCGTTTTGTTTGCGATTTTGTCACAATTGATGGCAGGTTTTATAGTTTTGACAATTTCATCCAAAAATATCTTGTTTCCACGAATTTTGTAGAATATTATGGTATTATTAACTCCATTAAAACTTTTTGGAATGGACCTGCTCTGGATGGGAATATGGATATTGCTTTTCCAAACAATTGCTACTTTAACAAAATGCTTTACAATGGTATGTTCCGTTCGAAAGATATTTACAACAAGTGACTACAGGAATCGAAGTTGATTCAGAAATCCTATACGAAATGGTGTGGTACCCTCGATATTACTGAGGAAGATTGGTCTTTTTATTGTTCAGTGCCATTCAAGTGTTCTGGTGATGTTAATTTGAGGTGGTTTCAGTATAGGTTGCTTCAGAGGATTATCCCGTCCAATAAGTATTTGCATTTAATAAAAGCAATTACTCATGACACTTGTACTTTTTGTCATAGGTATGTTGAGACAATTGAACATTTTTCTATTATTGCCCACTCTCAGTTAGGCTTTGGAATCATCTCCAAACTTTGTTAAACAATATAGATATTGGTATAGTACTAGACATTAAGACAGTGTTGTTTGGTGCGGACATTGCCAGAGAGCTGAATTTAATTAAAATTTTAGTTAAGAAATTCATTTTCAACTGCAAAGTACGGAAAGAAATTCCACTGCAGAATAAGTTACTATTGATTCGGAGGGACTATTTTCTATTACAAAAAAACATTTTGTTGCGTAATATGAAAAGCAGTGTTTGGAGGAAATATTGGTACCCTTGGTATAATTTTTTACAACTTCAGAATGTATTAAAATAAATACTTTTTAGTTTCATCTAGGAATTTTCACTAAGACACCACTAGAGTGGTATATTATGTTAAGTTATAGTTGCAGGATAAAAAAATATAAAAAAAAGAGAGAAAAAAAAATTTGTGAAAAATTTGTAAACACTATATCTCAAAATGGGAAGCTTGGGCACCCTCATATTTAGTGTGTAGAAGTAGCACATTGAGTACAAGAAGCCTATTGTTTTTGGTGGAGGTCAATTGTCATTTGGGGTCATCAGAGGTTAAAATGTGCAAACATTGTTAACATGATATCTCAATATAGGAAGCTTGGGCAGATCTCATACTAAGTATGAAGGTGTAAAACATCGAGTAAAAGAATTCTACTGAATTTGCTGGAGGTCAAAGGTCTTTTGAAGCCAACAAACGCCAAACATTTACCTCACTTCCCTCCTAACTGTCTCTCTACACTAATGTACCTACCGAAACATAATATCGCCAGGGGAGCATATTTGGTATATAATTGTACCACATTGCATACAAGAAGCCTAACTTTGTGGGCAAAGGTCAATGGCCATTTGAGTTCACATGGGGTTAAATTGGGAAAACCATGTATTACACGATTTCAACAGGGACAGATGTCATGTTTAGTATGTTGATGTATCACATTTAGTACAAGAAGGCTGTTGTTGAGATAAATGGTTATTTCAGGACAGCCTGTGTCATTTGTGAATTTATTGTTTGTCACATCACACTGCTTTTCACTGTATTACTAGGATAAAGTATGTTGTACACCCTCACTATACATTACGTCAGATTCATGAAGAAATCTGCTCGTGTTACATCATCGAAAACGCAATGCATTCTGGTTATAGTTGTTATATATATTATATTGTTATTGTTGTTACATGTTGTAATTATGTACGTTGTTATTTGTTATAGTTGTTTAAGGTCTCACGTATATGGTAAAATTCAAAATTCTTGAAATTTTCCTAGAGAAGTTTTTTCCGGAGCTGGTTTAGCATTTTTCTTCTTCCTGAATGTTAATAGATTTAGTTCATAATCTTGAGTATCATGTTGCCTTGGATTATCACTTTCCTAAATATTCACCTTTTAAGTAATTGCTTGATAATGACTGGATCTCTCCTTTAAGGCTGATTCAATAATTACTTCAAATTTACCATAGAGAATTTTTGTTTTTCTTGTCTCTCCCAGATTTCTGAAGCTTTGTCTGTTCTGGCCGTTCACCAGCATAAGGAACAGAAGAAGATTTCTGGTAAGACATCTTTTCGTTTCACACTCATTAAGTATCAAAAGTTCTAAATATTCTTTCTTAAAGTGTTAGTTACAAGTGTGGTGCCATTAGAGCAATTACTAATAAATCTATCATTTTCACTATCATTTCTATTTTCCATTACTTCTCACTTAGTCTTTTACAGCCTTTAATATAATGGCACTTTACTTGTCTAAACATTCTAATCAATTTGTTTCCTCTTTTAGGTGTACAAGGGTTACCAAATGCTCAGGCAATGCGTAGAGGTGGAGCCATCCCTACCCAGAGACCTACCTACAAGTTCCCTCAATCAGCCAGGAGAAACAAAGCTTCTGGTGCAAAGGTAAGTGAAACCAACTTGCAACCAAGCAATTTTCAGTTTTTGTAGTTGGCTTCTATCAACTGCAGCATGGGTTTGTTTGAATGCCATGATGGGGTGGGGTCTGGGTGGGCTTAACCAATGCTTTCACTTTGCTCATCAACTGTTGATGCAGAAGACACTTGATATTTTGTTTCAGATGTTAGTGAAACCTTTGGTTTTGAGTGTTATTGAAAACTGTATTCTGTATTTCCTTTGTTATAGGACACGCATGAAATTCCTCAGCAGGCTGTCCACGTCCCTGGTCAGGCACCATTGACAGCTCAGATGTTGGCCCAGGCCCAACCACATGAGCAGAAGCAGATGTTGGGGGAGCGTCTTTTCTCCATCATCTCGCAGTCTCACGGAGATGTTGCTGGTAAGATCACCGGTATGCTCTTGGAGATGGACAACGCTGAGCTGCTCCATTTGTTGCAGTCGGACGAATCCCTCAAAGCCAAGGTGAACTCTTCATTTTACAATTGTTTTGAAGCAGATGTTTACATGTACCTGAACATTTTTTGTCCTGATTCCAATCACATGATAGTATCTTTGAATTTGAAGCCTGAAATGCTGTAGTTATTTTATGGATTTTGGTTTGGATCATGATCGTAATCTTTGCATTCATGATGGCGTATATATGTGTTTGCGTTTGTGCGCCCAGCTTGTAAACACCATATCTGAAGAAGGGAAGGTCGGACCAATTTCATATTTAGTGTGTAGAAGTACCACATTAAGTA
This sequence comes from Apostichopus japonicus, assembly GCF_037975245.1. NCBI lineage: Eukaryota > Metazoa > Echinodermata > Holothuroidea > Aspidochirotida > Stichopodidae > Apostichopus > Apostichopus japonicus. Next base: position 30,493,340 of record NC_092577.1, read on the forward strand.
CAAGAACCTTATTGTTTATATGGAGGTCAAAAGGTTTACATTTGGGGTCACCAGGATTCAAATATTATAACCTTGTAAACACTATATCTCAAGAAATTAAGCTAGAGCAGACCTCACATTTGATATGTAGAAGTAACACATTGAGTACAAGAAGCCTATTGTTCTTGGTGGGAGTCAAAGGTCATTTGGGGTCATCAGGGTCAAATTGTATAAACCTTGTTAACATGAGATCTTAATATTGGGAGCTTGTGTAGATCTCATACTTGGTATGAAGGTGTATAACGTTAAGTACAAGAATTGTTGTTTGTTTGTTTGGGAAGTCGAAGGTCATTTGGGGTCACCAGGGGTCAAATTGTCAGAACCTTGCAAACATGATATCTCAAGAAGGGAAGCTTGGGCAGACCTCATATTTAGTGTGTAGAAGTAGCACATTGAGTACAAGAAGTCTGTAGTTTTTGTGGAGGTCAAAGGTCATTTGGGTCATCCATTGTCAAATTTTGCAATTCTTGTAAACATCATATCTCAATATTGGAAGCTTGGGCAGATCTCATACTTGTTATGAAGGTGTATAACATTGAGTAAAAGAAGCCCACTGATTTTGGTGGAGGTCAAAGGTAATTTAAAGTCAACAAATGCCAAACATTTACTTCACTCCCTTCTCACCTTCCTTAACATCATATCGCAAGGGAAGTAAATTTGGTATGCAATTGTACCACATTGAGTACAAAAAGCCTTATGTTGTGGGCGGAGGTCAATGGTCGTTTGAGTTCACCAGGAGTCAAATCAAGAAAACCATGTATTACACGATATTTCAACAGGGACAGATGTCATGTTTAGTATGTTGATGTATCACATTTAGTACAAGAAGGCTGTTGTTGAGGTAAATTGTTATTTCAGGACAGCCTGTGTCATTGTGAATTTATTGTTTGTCACATTACACTGCTTTACACTGTATTACTAAGATAAAGTATGTTGTACACCCTCACTATACATAACGTCAGATTCATGAAGAAATCTGCTTGTGTTCCATCATCGAAACTACAATGCATTTTGCATTCTGGTTATAGTTGTTATATATATTATGTTGTTATATGTAGTGACATATTGTTATTATGTATTTTGTTATGTGTGATAGTTGTTAAAAGTCTCATATATATGGTAAATTCAAAAATTCTTCAAAGCTTCCTAAAGAAGTTATTCCTGAGCTGGTTTAGCATTTTTTCTTCTCCCTGATTGTTAATAGATTTAGTTCATAATCTTCAGTATCATGTTGCCTGGGATTATCAGTTTCCTAAATATTCACCTTTTAAGTAATTGCTTAGTAATGACTGGATCTCTCCTTTAAGGCTGATTCAATAATGTCTTCAAATTTTCTATAGAGAATTTTTGTTTTTCTTGTCTCTTCCAGATTTCTGAAGCTTTGTCTGTTGTGGCCGTTCACCAGCAGAAGGAACAGAAGAAGATTTCTGGTAGGACATCTTTTCATTTTACAATCATCAAGTATCAAAAGTTCTAAATATTCTTTCTTAAAGTGTTAGTTACAAGTGTGGTGTCATTTTAGCTATTACTAATAAATCTAACATTTTCACTATCATTTCTATTTTCCATTACTTCTCACTATCTCTTTTACAGCCTTTAAATATAATGGCACTTTACTTTCCTAAACATTCTAATCAATTTGTTTCCTCTTTCAGGTGTACAAGGGTTACCAAATGCTCCGGGAATGCGTAGAGGTGGAGCCATCCCTACCCAGAGACCTACCTACAAGTTCCCTCAATCAGCCAGGAGAAACCAAGCTTCTGGTGCAAAGGTACGTGGAACCAACTTGCAACCAAGCAATTTTCAATCAGTTCTGTCATTAGTTTATATCGAATGAAGCATGAATATTCTTGAATACCATGATGCAGGTGGGGTGTGGGTGGGCTTAACCATTTTTTTCATCGGCTGTTGATTCAGAAGACTATTTTGTCAGTTCTTCAGATGTTATTGAAAAGTATGGTTTGAGTGTAATTGAAAACTGTATTCTGTATTGCGCCTTTGTTTATAGGCTTTTAAATCCTTAAAGTTCCCCAACACCCATGGATAGTTCCTGTGAAAGATGACCATGCAGTCAGTGTTCTGTTCATCAAAGATCAGAGTTTTATAAAATCCAATATCTGAAAGAATGTTGTTGGTTTCTTGCAAGAGTATGTGTGTGACACTTTGTATGCACGATACCTTAACAAGGGAATCATTGATCAATGCCATACTTGGTGGGTGGGTGGTCTATAATGAGTTGATAAACCCTATTGATTGTGGTGTTAATATAATGAATATTAATAAGGTCACATGGTCAAATACTTCAAATTGCAATTATAACTAGACAATCATAAATCAGTTATTAATAGTTAGCCTACACATGGCAATATGTGTTGCAATTGATAACATGTGTAATTATGAGGTGTGGCTTTGCATTATTTAGGTTACAAGTTTGTATGATTGATAACTTTACAAGGCAACAAATTATTGATCATGTAGTTACCATTTTTAGTGAGTAAGTGAACCTAATTGTTGTTGGTGCTGATGTCATGACTTAAATGAGTTTACAGGATGAGGGATTATATATCAAATTGCAGTAACTTATGTAGGAACTATGTTTGATCTTCAAAATTGGATTAGTGATATTTGTAGATAGCAGTCACATACTGATGTGTACTACAAATGGTTCATGCATATTTATGAAGGGCCCTGGCTAGCATTATTGTGGTAACAACAGTTTGTACACATAACTTAAGGGAATGCTTCATCATTACATACTTGGAGTGTTCCCTGTTAATTAAATCAATGAGCAGCATCAAGGAACCAAGAAAAGGTTTCATTCTGGTTACATTATAATTTGTGTTATTGATTAGCAAGAGGTTGTAAAAGTATTTTTGACCATATTTTGACAATATTGGTGTTATTAGCAAGGAGTGTAAATCAGTTTCCCTTTATTTTTATAAGGTGTGTGACGCTGTACTTCGCATCTTGCCTCTGTGTCGTGTGTGGGTAACATTAATTGTTGTGTGTCAGTTGTGTTGCGCGGTGCTTTTTTATTTTAATCAGCCTTTACTCTATTTGCTTCTGTTTTATTCTAATTAATTTTTCACAATAACAACTGATGATGATTGACGCATATTTGTTTTGTAAAGTATTAAACCCAAAAGTTTCATGTAAGTTGTTTTTCCTTAAACCTCCTTTGATGTAAATAAAAATTTATATATGATTAATTTAAGAATAATATCTTCTTTGAAAGAAGGTAGTTGGTATTATTTTCTTCTTCTTCTTCTTTCTTTTTTCTCACTATCAGTGTGAAGATGATATGAATGGTAAAGAACATAACGGCAGACAACTTTATGCTGGAGCAGCCTAAAAGAAATCCGAGAGAAGTACTGAGCTGAGGCTACTTGTACGATAAGCGTGAACAAAGCTCATCAAATATTCTAACCCATTCTTTCAAAACTAAATGCCAGTCCTTGATGCCAAATAATCCATGAAGACACAGAGGAAATTATTTTACGTAAGGAATTTCGGTTGTTGCTTGCCGAGGAGCGAAAAAGGTTCTTAGGCAACCTCTGAATTTCTGCTCAGCCTGAACCGGACTTAAACTCTTTTTATTGCAATTTTACAAGCTGATGGTTCCTTGCTGAAAGCAAAAGGAACCTTTGTGATCAGGTCGGTGTGTATGCATGTGTATGTGTGTGACACTTTAGTAGTTTGTATGCACGATAACTCAACAAGGGAATGCTTGATCAATGCCATACTTGGTGGGTGGGTGGTCAATAATGAGATGATGAACCCTATTGATTGTGGTGCTCATATCATGAATATTAATGAGGTCACAGGGTGAAACGTCAAAATCTTCAAATTGCAATAACTTGGCGTCCATAAGTTGGGAGTTTCTACAAACTTGGTATGGATATATTGGTAGAACACCTATACATGCTGAGTTGATATCATGCATATTTATGAGGAGGCGGGGCAAAGCATTATTATTTTTTTTTTACATTTACATTTATTTATTTGTTTGCCACAAAAGTACAAAGTACAAATTTTTGTAACAGAAGTTTACTGGACAAGGGAATGATTGGTCAATAACATACTTGGTGGGTGGGTGGTCCATGATGATGAGATTACCCTATTGATTTTGGTGCTCATGTAATGAATATTAATGAGGTCATTGGGTCAAATGTGAAATCTTAAAATTCCAGTAACTAGACAATCATATAAGTCACAGTTTCATAAACGTGAGTGACGTAGCCTACACAAGGCGATGTGTGTTGCAATTGATAACGTGTGTATTTATGAGGTGTGACTTTGCATTATTTAGGTAAAATTACTAACAAGTTCGTATGATTAAAAATTTCACCATATTTAGTGAGTAAGTGAACCTAATTGGGTTTTTTTTGTGCTCATGCCATGACTAATGATGAGTTCACTGGGTGAGGAATTATATATCAAACTGCAGTTACTTATGTGGGAAACATATGTTTGATCTTCAACTTGGATTAGTGATATTTGCAGTTAGCAGACACATGCTGATGTGTGCTACAAATGGTTCATGCATATTTATGAAGGGCCCTGGCTAGCATTATTTGATAACAACAGTTTGTACACATAACTTAAGGGAATGCTTCAGCATTGCACACTTGGAGTGTTCCCTGTTAATCAAATCAATGAGCAGCAGCAAGGCACCATGAAATGTTTTCATTCTGGTTACATAATCTATTCTAACATGCAAAGCACGTGTCTGGCGACTAACGACCACCCACGACAGATCAGGTACGTAGCCAAGTAGGGTTGCACCCCCCCCCCCCCTCCTGCCCCTTTGCAAAACCATAGTTACACAAGTTACTGGACACGAATGTTGTGTCCCTCCCTTAAATTGATGTTCTTCCGAATGGGTGGGGTGTATTTAATCATCCATACCACCAGTAAAAATGCTAGACTTTCCAAGTAAATGTGATCCGGGATTGAATAGGTCGATCTCTTCTCAAGAAAAAAAGAAGACTAATTGATAAAGCGGACTAAATGTTCACATTTCTTATCTCAAGATTAACAACTTACAAGAAGCAGAACATTAATACTGGTTTTTACTATTCATGTTGATATGTAAATGATGTAAATAAATAAGAAAAGAAGCGAGTAAAAGATTAAATAGTAATATGAATATATAAATAAAATTGATATTTTGCAACAAAAAATGTTCTTTTGAGACAAAATAAAAATCTCATTCCATTTTGCTTAACTAGTATTGCAATCAATATTTCCTTAGTTTTTTCTATTTAGGAAACTACCAACGAGCACATATTTTTCTTTCCTTTGAAAGAACAAAGACCGGCAACTTATTGCAATGAGGCAGAAGTTGAGGAAAAGACAATATGTTTCATATATTGGTGTACTGGGGCGGACTCAGACAAAAAATGACTGCAAGCTCAGTGATCCTACCGGCAGGGCTTGGACCTTTAAACAAGGGACACAATAGTTTCTGGCGATTGATATGGCTAATGACATATCACTACTCAATTCGTAAAGTACAGATATGATCACATCAATGCCATCAGCTGTTTGGAAAGTTATTGTAGAGTTTGTTGGAAAGTCTTCCACACACATTGGTATTCTTTGGAACTTTGTTAAAGCTTGAACATAAAGAGATCATAAGAATTTCTAGCATATATGGGGTTGAGGGGGTAGTAGAATGATGCTGATGAGCTATTCACACACCCACTTTTGGTCAACATTCTTCTATAGAGCATATGTTGATTCTTCTCAGTTTGTCCACGAGTAAGGTCACCAGCAATCCAATTGTAGATAAAAAAGGTTCACCATTGACCTGTGACTGTCATAGAATCTTCCCCTTTTTGAACAAATTTTTGTTTGTTTGTTTTAATCAATGTCTAACTTTTCTTGAATGATGTTTTAACACTCATGCGATATCTTCTTCAATTGTGTTTCAACTTGCTGAACGAAAGCAGGAAATTCCGGATCCAGGAGACACCATTTAACCAAACGACCGAAGGAATCCTTTGCTATGGTAGAGGGCGCTGTGCATAAATCACCTTGATGAGCACATGGCAATCTTGTCAAGTCTCCACTGGTTAACAACTATCCTCGGTAAAGAGATGAAATGCAAACGATAAAACACTCTGAAACCAGCAGAAGCCCATCAAATTTTTTAACACAGGTTATTACAAACACTCTGTCAACTTCATGTCGGAATGAACAAAACTGAACTTTTTTCAACGGATTATAACATGTGCAAAGCACGAAATATTGCTTTACAAAATGAAAATATTGGTATTGGAGCTTGATTTTGCAATCCCTTAATTGCAATTATTGATTCAGACCAACGAGAGTTTATCTCAATATCCGACCACCTTCTCAAATAGGCCTGAGGAGGCCATGAAGGCATCCCCCCCCCCCCCCCATCTCCCTTTCATCATAACCGAAGTGCGATAATGGTAAAACGAAGTTGTTTAGAAACTATTGAAGGAACATAATCAAACCTAACTTTGCACACCAGACACTCAACAGCACCGTAAAGTAGCAATTATGATTGGATCCCTAGCATCTCTCTCTCTCTATTTTTGGACCAACTAACTAGTGTAGCTGATCCTCGATGGTCGATTAATTGTAGTTATCACGGGAAGAAAGAAATTCATATCGTCCAGCGCCAATGGAAGGGGAAAACTACATCTTTTTTTATGTATATATATTTTTTTAGGCTGACATGTGAGTATTACTGTATTAGAGATTATAAAGCAGTATACATACCTCCACCATTTTACTCAGAGAAACTTCTCCTTCAATTTCTTGTTGAGATGAATCTAATGCTGAAGACTGAAAGATTTAAATGAGAAGTACTAAGATATCAAGTCAGATGCAGATTCAGGCATTTACAAATGGGAGTTGTACAGTGGTCTCTTTAACTTTTAAAGGCATTGAAGACTCGCCCCAAACTGCGTGCGGCCATCTGAAAAAGTTAACTTTCTGTTGCTTGCAAGTGACGTTTTGTTCGTGTCACTACAAAATGCAGACACTGTGCAGCTGTGGGTATTGACCGCAGCTGTATGTACTGACTGTACACTATTGTCTAATTACCGACGGTAGCAAGCTGTGCGTGTATTTTCTGGGATCGATGGTGGTGTCCATGCACACTTCTGTTACACCTCATTCGAAACTAGGTCAGATTACCGGCATGAGCAGTTTCTTTGTGCGCGAGTCTTCACACCCTTTAATGGCCACTTGTACTTTTTCAACCACACCCCCCCCCAAAAAAAAAAGATAAGTAGCCTTCTTTTTATTTCCGAGACAGAGCACTTTTTAATATTTCATTATTTGAAAGGTGCATTTTAAAGGGAGGTGGCACCTTTTCAATTCTATTCAAAGTACCTGAGAAGTTTCTGTATCAGTGTCATGCACAGTCCTTCCATCTTGTTTTACAACCCTCACAGGACAGTGTTTCCTCACGGCAGTAGTACACTCAATGCAAAAGTGCTCAGCGGATACAGACTTACTCTCCGACTCTGCAAACATTATTCGAAAGCGTCTCACATCATTCTGTTATAAGAATAAAAACAAAGAAGACATATGTACCTAATGATGAAGGCTTGACATTTCACAGTTTTCCAAAAGTTGAGAAATTTTGTATGAAAGAATTCGAGTTCGAAATTCAAGGTCGCAAGTATACCATTCTCACTCCCAATTAAAAAAGAAAATCAACACATGTACACGGGTCTAGAGCATTGGCTCCAATTTCTTTTGTTGAATTTTACGGTAAATGGCAGCTGATATAATTCATGAGATTGTGGGCACAAATTATACAGAAGGGCCATAATGTAACTTGTAAGCGTGACCAATCAGGGATCATTATGTTCTCTCCTCGCTTGTACAGTATAAGTACTCTGATCCCCCCCCCCACCCAACCCCTCTTTCCCCACCCTTCTGTCGATCGAATGCTATGATTACGCAAACAATACTCAGTTACTTGATCAACAGGACGGTCTTACTTTTAGTTTTACTGCAAACAACATGGAATCTCCCTTTATTAAAATCTTGAACTTGTCTTTCAAATTCTTTAACAGCAGGTTTTCCTGAGAAGGGAGGGAAAAACTATACATATTGGATTAAAGTACAATATATATCATGAACAAACAGAAAAATTGGGATTTAAATCTTTACAGTGAAAAACAAAAAGCTTGTGCCACTGTAAAGTTCTGACTTCGCGTCAAGCTAAGGTTGTGTTGGGGCCCGGGGTATGAAAAAACAATGAAGCATGCAGCATAGCCAAAATTATGTACATAGTAAACATTTTCCATTAAACTTGATTAATTAGGACCAGCCTATGCCTGCCCCCTACCCCCCCCCCCCAATGATGTGACTGTTTGTTTGTTAATGTTATTGTTCTTCATACCGCGTCGACCGCCGCACTAGCCTGATAATCTGTATTGCATTTCACATTCATCATTGACTAGGTCTAGTCCTAAATTAGCATAGCCAAGCAATGTAGGCCTGCATCAGGCTAAGTCGACAACGTTAGCCTAGAAGTTAAAACTAATGTTGGTTCAAGCTACCGTAGGCTGGACTCTACCATAATCCGAATTCAACGGAAGTAAAGCTAGTACTAGTACTAGCTAAAGTATTATACAGACCTTCCACAAACCATTTTGCACTTGCTCGTCACTGTCTTTTCTCGCTACAAAGCTCCTTCTGTCTAACATGAAACGAGCGTAACGTTTTAGCGACCACGACAGTTTCATTGTGACTATCGGTCTGAAGAAACACGATACTCGAGTCAAGCCTACACGCTCCCCCCCCCCCCCCCCCCCGCCCATCTCAATCATCAGGCCTTAGCTACGTTCCTGGGTACACGGTGGTTACATAGGACGCTCCGACCAGAATTCATACAATTACCAGATGTAGGTCCACCTAGCAACCGAGGTAACTTGCGTGAGTACTCCAACGAACAACCACTGATTTATTTGGATGCCTTCATCACTTTAGCCACCACTCACATGGGACCTATTCTAAGTCTGTCAATACATGCGCATGTGTGAGGTCCTGAAAATATAATTAAAGTGGTTTGTCTTGCCATCCTTGTTTCAAATTTCATAGAAATGTATTCTCGTAGATCTAGCGAAACATTTAAACTGACACAGTTCCGTTGGAAGTGTGTCACGGACTCACGGGTGGTATTAAGAGTCATTGGTGGTTAAACATGCTGGCGTATGACGACTTTTCGCCAAATTTGCGCTAGGCTCACTATACGAACTCGGATCTGGGCTGTGCCTAATTAGTTAGTTATTTAAATTATTAATAATGGCGTATGAGGAAATGCACCAATTTTGTGGTACGGCTCCCAGGACGGCAAGTCGAGAAACTCACATGAAGTCGCGGCGGATAGCTTCCTTCGCCTATATGTCCGGAGACATTTTGGGACATCGTTCCTACAGGCCAGGGGTGGGCAACTACGGCCCGCGGGCCACATGCGGCCCCCCAGTGATTTTTTACATCATCACAAAAACGAACTAGCTACCTATAATTTATCTGCACTTATGATGCTGTCAGGTAGGTCTATTATCACCGTTAATTATCAATTGGACTGTATTGACATTATTTTTTTTTGTGAATACAGATTAGTACACACACCTATTTCTTGTACGTCCTCGAAGGCAAAGGTTTGAAATCAACAGCAGGTCGTTGGTTAGGTGCGGCCCTGTCAATCTTTCGCTTCTAAAATCTGGCCCATTCATTCAAAAAGGAAGCCCATCCCTGCTATAGGCCTATATCTGAGTCCCTGGGGTCATTCCGTGACCGACTTGGTGCAATATAATGTGCCCAATTCGAAGTAAATTTATTCACAGATTGTTAGTTGTCATGGGTTCGAACAATTGAGGGGTATTCTAACCTGAAACATATGGCAAAATGGGGCTGGGGTTCCAGTTCGCCGCATCATTTGTCAACTTGCACTGGGTTCTAATTGGAATCACTAATAAAAGAAATAATCCACCAAAAATGAAGGTCGCATGGACTTTATTGCAGATTTCCTGAGTGACGAATTTGTAATTTTCACACGAAATCACGCAACTAGATGGCTGCTATCCAGCCTGGCAAGAAGCCATCTCCAGCGATCTGGCAGGTATTGAAATCTGAAATTTTCTTGGTACGCTGCGCGCCAACCGATGGTCGCGCCCCGCTTAGATAGTACTTACGGCCGGAATACTCGAATCGATTACGTCCCCCCCCCCCCACGTTGCAAATCGGATTGACGCCCCTGGTTGCAAGCAGACGATCACTTACACTTGATTCAGATCTAACAGTCCATGCCCTTAGAAAGCCTCAAAAGAAATGTGGTACCTGTGGCCTGTCTCATGCACCACGGCAGTGTCCGGCATATTACGATAAGTGTAGAGCATGTGAAATTTTTGTCAAAGAACAAAGGCAAAGGTAGATTAGCAACAGAAACCAAGGACAAAAAAAAATCGCAAAACAGGGCCACGCCAAAAACCAAAACGTGAACAGGCAAAGAATCACGCACATATGCGCAAGGGAGAAGTAGGGGTATGAGACTTTTTCAGTAAGTGCAGGTTGAAAACGCGGAAATGTTTTTCTTTACAATGCAATGCGTGAGTCATTCGTTTGTGAACTTTTTGGGTAAGGCTTCGTATAAAACCCGTCGCTTCTCGGCCTTTTGGCTAAGATCATGTGTATCATCTGTTCCCTTTCGAGGGGAATGCACACCTGCAGGGACGTAGCCAGGGGGGGGGGGGCAGTGGGAGCGACTGCTCCCAGTGTCGAAAATATGTTAAAAACTGTTGTATTTTGGTATGTTATTTTGTCAGTGCTCTTTCGACCTTGAATACTCGTCAGCTCCGTTAACTCGATAATAGTAGTAACATTCAGGCCTACTGATTCAGCTTCTTAGTTTGGCAGATGCAATTAGCTAAAATTAGCCTATAGCCTATTACAAGCCTGCAGTTGGCCACTGCATAATAAAACACATGCCTACCTAACCGCACTCGATGGAGTGTCACGAAACGTATGCACAACGACTACGACAACGTGCGTTCTCATCCTTTCTATGATTCGTCATAAGTTGTTGCACGAACAGCATGTTATGAAGCTAAGCTAGCAATCGTACGTGATACGCGCTTCCTATAAATAATTATTACACTGCTAATTATGAAAGTTAATATCATCCATCAGTTAAGTTTGTCAAATGTATTAAAGTCCAGATATTGGACAATAAACAAGAATCATCCTACTGGAATAAAATTGTAAAAGAGCACTATATGATTGTCTTTCTGATATAATATGTAAAAGATCGAACATGTAAAAGAATAATTCAAACTGGAAACAAAATCTGCTGATAATATGATATATATGATAATGATGAAACTGGGAAAACCTTGCACCAGATCTTAGACCCCTCCCCCATATCAACCGCAAAAATGTGCCAACCCCCCCTTGCAAATTCCTGGCTACGTCGCTGCACACCTGACTGCGATCACACAGTCACAGTCCCGATGCAAGGGCGCTGGGGTTGAGAGCGGATCAGTCGTTCGGTAGTTTGGTTTTCGTGCCCAGGGAATTCCTGGGTGACTTTTCTTAAAAAAAAAAGACCCGTTGAATGTATTTTTGCTGCAAGTTAACTCTCCTAAAGTTTATGTAAGGTCGCACAATTATGTATTTGACTGACTCCATCATTTTATCTATAAAAAAAAAATAATATGGAATAAGTCAAATAATAGTTTTCCACCATACAAAATGAACAGGTGTTCTCAATAATATTCATTGCTATTAAAAATTGCGCGTGCGCACTTCCGAATTAACGGCGCGATCACACGGGATTAACATGCAACGACCGATCTGACGGGCAGACAACCAATGCTAGGAATAGTACAGCATAGTAATAATACTACCCCCTATGAATAAAGCCAATAAAAATAACCTCTCGCTACGGTCACGCGCAAATGCACATGAACTTATCATGACTTTGCATGTACACCAAAATTCTTCGTCAAACAATATCGTTGAAATCGTTTGCTGTCTAACACCTAATTCAGCAAGTTACACAAAAGATATTCCACCTTCGAAGGTCACGGTGAATTCTCTTTGCTAAGACTTAGCGGAGCCTATGGTTGTGTGGTCTTGGGAGTCCTCAATAACCACTATAAAAAGTAAAAAATCTAGAAAGGGTTTTAACATTTGTTAAACAAAGTTGTCTCAAGACATTCGCCAGTTCAAACAGTACGTGTATGCGAATCACGACCCACTGCGTGTACGTGTATGTACATGTACATACACATACGCATAGCGTTAGCAAGAATTTCCCAATTCAGCATCAAAAGTGCAAGACCCAGCCAATGAGAAGCGAGGTATGCAAATGGTGACCTTACCGCGCTGGGAGAAAATTTCGCCGGCGGGCAGCCAACCAATGCTAGGAATAGTAAAGCATAGTTATTACACTACCTCCTATAAATAAAGTCAATGGAAATAACCTCTCGCTACGGTCACGCGCAAATGCACATGAACTTATCATGACTTTGCATGTACACCAAAATCCGTCAAACAATATCGTTGAAATCGTTGGCTGTCTAACACTTCAGCAAGTTACACAAAAGATATTCCACCTTCGAAGGTAACGGTGAATTTTCTTTGCTAAGACTTAGCGGAGCCTATGGTTGTGTGGTCTTGGGAGTCCTCAATAACCACTATAAAAAGTAAAAAATCTAGAAAGGGTTAAAAAGTCGTGCAGAAAATAGTATCATTGGACTTTTTTTCTGTCGGATTGACTTTCATTTTCATTCTTTGAAGCATTTTCTTGACTTAATCGTAAGTATCTCCAATCTTGTTCCGCGTTTTGGATGGTGCCTAAGCTTTTAGCCTAACAATATCCTATGATATGCAACTTGCTGACGGACGATAAAAGGTGTGGTAACATACAGCTACCCCCTGTCGCTACGCATAGGCATAGGAGTCCATTTTCCGTGTTAAAACTCTTCCATATTAGTAATGATTTTGGAGCAGTCGTTACAATAAAAATGATTTTGGGTACAATAATATAAGTTTAACCATTGAAAAACACATTGCAAATTATTTTCCTTTCAGTAGGTGCCCGAAAATTTTTCAGCATATTGCCCGAATTTTCACAAAAATATTTGGTTGAGGGCTATACCCCCCCTGCTCCTACGCATATTCCCCTACGTACATTTCAAAATTTAAAACTTGTGTGGTAAAATGTTAATCCTTCGACTTCAGCTATTCACTGCAATTCTTAATAAAAAATTGCTAAATCTTAAACATATTTCCTCTTTCTTGGCTGATGTAGTTACTGATCACCAGGTCGTGGCTGGCTAAGACTACCAGGATATGGTATACGTGCAAGTCAGCTTTATAATTGAACGTAACATCTTGACCAAACCATAATTTTTCTAGAGCTTTTTCCGATTGAAAACACAGACATCACATTCTCTAGCGACCAATTCCAAACATCAACAATTCTACAAGAAAAGCTGTACTTCATGACATCAAGTCTACAAGATTTGTTCTGCAGGTTCCAGCATTGACCACGAATATGAGTCGTTGTACTCCAGATGTATAGTAATCTGACCTATATGTGTATATTGAAGGCTTACTTTGATATCTTAACAGTATTACATTTGACGGACAAGAATATGAAATTTATCAGGGGCATTAGCTGGGCACAGTTATCATGAAAATGACAATGGCACCCAGGCAGAGTAATGTTCCATGTGAGAGAAAACAAACATAACCCAAAGGTACAAACATTTTATATCATTTATTCTCATTCTTGGAAAAAAGTTCATCAAATCACTTATCATTTTTTATATTGCTTCAGACACGAACTGGCCATGAACATGGATAGGCCTGTATTAATTTGAATGTATTATTGTCATCTCAAATAACTAAATACTCTATTGTCATTAATAAGATACATTGTTGACTGCACATTTTGTTGTAGCAAAATATTTTCATCTGGCCATAGATGATATACTTAGAAATTGATGCGCCGACTTCATTGGTCTTATTCATCTATGTTTAAAGTATTGAGTTGGCAAAGTTCCGCGTGAACATCTAGCTGAAACGTAGCATTTTCTGCACGTGTCCACCGTTTCCTTTTGAGTTCCTTGCACAAGAAAAAACACTTAACACTCTGGCACAAAATATCAGAATCCTGTTTCTATCCAGAGGTCTTATCATAGTTTGTCTACTAATCTTTGATGTCTGGCTGATTAAGTTAGGGCCTTTTTCTTTGATTGTTATCTCCTTTTCTCTGCAGTTTGTAAGCCTCTCATCCATAACTATTCAAAATGAATGCCGCTGGTCCAAACTACCCAACTGCCTCTCTCTATGTTGGTGACCTTCATCCCGAAGTTACAGAAGAGCGTGATCCAACCCTCATGCGATCTGGTCTGGGAAATATTTTCATCCAAAATCTTGACAAATCCATCGACAACAAAGCTATGTACGATACCTTCTCTGCCTTTGGCAACATCTTGTCATGTAAGGTAAGCACACCTTGGACTTGATACAATTGTAGCTGTAGCATCTTTTTCAGGAATATTCAATGGATGCTGATTTTCCATCTTGATGACACATATATGTGACGTTTCAACTAACAGTCTGGAATATTTCTTTTCGATATATAGGTTTCACCTTGTCTGGCACCACCATATCCCTTCTTGATCAAACTTGATCTTATGTTAAAATAAAAGAGTTGCATCATTCATGAACAACAAGCTGACACAGTGTATATATTGGTTGTAGTAAAATGGTAAAAAGCCTCACAGTAGCTCCCCCAAGCAACTGATATTGGTTGGCAAATGTGATGTGGAATCTCATATTATGGTTGTTTTTTTATTGTTTTTTTTTAAACTCAATTTATAAGTAACATGCAACGAAATGTATTGTAACACCATGCCCCCCCCCCCCTACACTTCATGTCTCCCTTTGATTTGTTGCTTTTGTTATAACATATAGCGCCACTATCACTGACAACTTCCATGTTTTGCTACCCCGTTTACAGGTAGCTACTGATGAGAATGGTGAAAATCGTGGCTATGGGTTGGTACAATTTGAAACTGAAGAGTCGGCCTTGACAGCCATCAAAAAGGTCAATGGAATGTTGTTGAATGGCCGAAAAGTGTAAGTTTACCATTTAATCTTTCGTCTTTGTAAACACATACAATATAGAATGATCCTGTATTTATTCTTGTTGCTGTCATTTTATGTGATGCTAAAGGAAAGCCATCAACAGACTAGTGCTCAGAGATTGTTTGATGTAAAATATTTGTCTCCTGTGTCCATATTGTCACAAACTAATTTTTTTTTTAAAAACCCAAAGAAGTGTGTTTGTATTTTCATCTTTTGATTTAACCCTTTAAACAGCTACGTAGGAAAGTTCATCCCTCGACGTGAGCGAAGTTCAGGTACCGGCGACCATGCACGGAAGTACACCGATGTTTACATCAGAAACTTTGGTGTGGAACTGGGCGAGGAAGACCTACGAACGATATGTGAATCCTATGGAAAGGTCCTGTCCCTTAAAATGATATCAGACATGGAAGGCAAATCCAGAGGCTTTGCATTTGTTTCGTTTGAAAGCCACGACGCCGCCAATATGGTAAGTGGACTTTTCAACTATCTTAACTTGTAACTATTCACTGACAACTTCCATGTTTTGCTACCCCGTTTACAGGTAGCTACTGATGAGAAAGGTGAAAATCGTGGCTATGGGTCTGAAGTACAGCCTCTTGGAAAGTACTGGAGTACAGCCTCTTGTTGTTACATAAGATAAACAGCTGTAAGGATTGAATTGCCACATTGTGGAGCACAGCCTCTTGCTGTCTGGAAAATAGCTGAGTACATCCTCTTGTAGTGTGGAAAATTGTGGAGTGCCTCTCATAGTTTGGGAAATGTATAGCCTCTTGTAGTCTGGAAAAAAGTGGTTTGTACAGCCTATTGTAGTCTGAAAAATACTGGAGTACAGCCTCTTGTAATCTGAAAAATACTGAAGTACAGCCTCTTGGAAAGTACTGGAGTACAGCCTCTTGTTGTTACATAAGATAAACAGGTTTTGAGCTTATAGCTAGAATGCTGACAATGCTCCCTCTAAATTGCTTAGATGGAAAGGTACTGTTGCGTGTTAGATTCATATAGAAGGTGAACCTTTCAGCCTATTTTTTTTCCTTCCGTTATCAGTGTGTAGAGGATATGAATGGTAAAGAACAAAGTGGCAGACAACTCTTTGCTGGACGAGCCGTGAGAAGCGCTGAGCTTTGTGCTCGATTTGAAGCTATTCGTCAGGTAGGTGTCACACACACCCCTCTACAAATATTTCCCATGTCTGCACGCGTGCGATTTTAGAAGAGTGCGCAAAATGCAAACGGTTCGCGTGCAATTTGAAACATTGTCCGCTAGCAAAAGTAGCGCGTCGCACGAAAGCTGTGCGCTCCAGCGTGCCACGCGTGAAACGCAAACGGATCGAGGGCGATTTGAAACTATATACGCAAGCTGCGCGCTACAGCGTGCTGCGCGGTCCAGCTTTAAGTGCGCGAAAGGCAAACGGATCGCGTGCGATTTGAAACAATGTACGCTAGCAAAAGTAGCGTGTCGCACGCAAGCTGCGCACTGTAGCGCCAGAAGCATAGAACAATGCACGCTACTGCAGTCATGAAGGATGCGTCACGGACAAGCTGGAAATGCCCCCATTCTGTTCAATCCAAAGTAGGTCATGGTGGGATGCATTTATAGCTGTTACATACAAAACGATATTTCTTTTTATCTTCTGCTTGGATTTTGAGCGGTATCGTAATCTGTACTTGGGCAAACTGGTTCATTCCAAGAAATATTTATTAACAGTGATGTTAAAACTGTATTGCAGTAAAATTTCTGAAGTTATACACATGGTTCACACTTTGTCTGGAAGACAGGACCATTAGGTAAAAGGGAAAGTCTCTTATCTAGGTCTTGAGAGTCACTGAAGTTTAGTCTGAAAAAGTCAGAACTCTTCTCTCTATATGATATGACTTACGGTCGGGCAAAGTTCTTAAGACGTGTGAGATGAAGATGACAGCATAAACCAAACTGCTGAAAAGTTGTGGCTACAACAACTCCTGTTTGGGGTTTGTGGTACTTTAAATGTCCCCCTCATCCTAAATTATCAAATGAGAGGGGGAGTGGTGACCATACCTTTTGCAAGAGCTACAGTTGCTAGATTACTGTAGGAAGCTGGCTAACATGAGGTCATCATTATTGTGTATGCTTCATAGTAGCCTTGAAGTTAGCTTACCTTTTGAATGTGAAATTCCTAACTTAATGAAAGTAATAGCTTCTAGCATTGTGGAGGCTACCCTCTTCATGAGTAGAATACCTTTTCCAAACATTGTTCTACAAGGTGCCCCCAAGCCCCCCCCCCCCCAAAAAAAAGCATTAACAGTTTTCACTATGATGGTTTTGTCCATTTTAACCCTATACCACATAGCTGCACTTTTGCAGTTGGCTCCTGAAACTTACAACACATTTGGAGAAAATGTGCATAGCCTTGTGTAAGATTCAGGAGGTGAGGCAGTACCTAGTGGGAAAGACACCAAAGTGTTGTCACTTACTGAACCAGTGAACCTTTAAATTCCTACCACATGCAACAACTTGTCAGGTGTTGTTGTAGGGTTAAAGAAATTTATTTTGTTTCCATTTTTTCATTTGACAGGAGAGAAGCAATCGTTTTCAGGGTGTGAACCTGTACATCAAGAACCTCGATGATGACATAGACGACGAACGACTCAGAAAAGAGTTTGCTCGTTTTGGCAACATCACCAGTGCCAAGGTAAGATTGTGTATTTGCCACTCTTTTACGCCGTTCCTTCAAGCAAGCATAGGTAGAGCTAAAATTGTAACCGCAGATAAGCCCTGCAATTTGAACCCGCGTTTTCAACAAGTTAACTCCAGGCATAGCGGCAGGCTTGGAAAACCTTGGAAAACGTCCGAACCAGGTTATTGCAATAGAGAATACGAGCAGTGATCGACAGCTATGCAGTGAGTCTTTTCGACACATGCAAATATCATCCAAGCAGCGCACACACGCTGTTTTCTACCGGGGCTTTCCCGATACGGCCAACGTTTACCACCTTTGAAAAGGTCAATGCACTGGGCAGGGAAATCATTGTTTGTATCTGAAGCGCAATATTTTGAGTGGTACGACTTTTCGCGGGGGTTAAGTAAAAAAATCTTTCATAGTTTCCAAGATGAAAACAAATAAAATGGAAAACCTAAATATAATCATATCAATTATATCTAGCAGATATGCTGACTTTGGGTGCGTACAATTGGTCCAACAAATCTGGAAAAAAATTGTTTGCACATTTTACCCAAAAGAAATATTTAACCCCTAACACAAAATGGTTGGGTTGGGCTCGAGACATGCTGAAAATGGTTTTGTTGGAACTCGATGTCCGCACCTGTTTTATACTGTACCATTGGACTTGACATAGATGTAAACACTTTTCTTGGCAAGTTGCCAACAAGAAATTCCACTGCAGTGTAGTTTGCTAGTATTGCAGCAAAGAAGTTATGGAGTGTAGACTAAACGCTTTACGGTGGCAGATTTCCTGTTTATTGCTTTCTAATACAGAGTTCGCAGTATTCAAAGTGAACGTATTGGTTTTGGTGTGCTTTTTACGAACATTCTCCTCATCGACTAGGCTTTGTGTGTCTAGAACACTCCACCTTTGTTACTAGATCAATTCATGCTGGCTAAATATACATTCATCCCACCTGGTAGGCCTACGCATAACTACTAGAAGAAAAAGTATTTTGTACATCCCCTTATGATCAGATGACTCCTAAGCAGCATTTATAATTCATTTCTTACACTTTACAAATTGGCGGGAAATTAGTGCTTACCCAAACGATGGTCGCGGGAAATCTTACAAGTGTATCACGTCATATCTTTTGTTCACCGTTATCTTTTGTTGTTTTTTGTTGTTGCTTATTTCGGACCATATTCTGAATGACGTGAAACGAAAACTCGCTGATCTGCCAAAATCCCGATAATCCCCCCACCCCCCCGTCCCCAGTTAAACAACAGTATATATGCTATCTTTAAAAGAATTGTCTGGTAGCCCTTATATACGTTACCTTTAAAACCAAAAAATAATTTTCCAAATATGCGTTTGACAGAGAAACGATTTTTAATCGTTTAGGATGGATATTTCAAATATACTTGAACAGTGAAGAACGTGACATCATCTTTGCAAATGCAGATTGAGACATAACCCACGATCCAAACAGTTCCTGCAGTAATCACGACAAGTACCGAGTTTGAATACAGATTAATTTCTTTGATAATTTTTGGTGAAATTCAATATAAATTATATATGTTTTAAAAAAATCGTTGAGCTGTCATATATGTAGTGCATCAGTGTTTTCGTGGTTTTTGTGTAACACGACGAAAGTTTTAACAGAAGACTCTTTGTTGTTATCCTTTGCTGTAAAGTTGATCCGTGAATTTTATTTCAGCAATTTTTCCTTATTTGTTTTAATTATAACATTTTTCTTAAATATATGCCATTGATAACGATTACTGCGGTTACAACTATTCCATGTGTAATAACTGTACCCACATATTTCCCCTCTACTCAATTTGAATTCATATGCTTTCACAAATTTTTCAAACAAACTTTACAAAGTTTATGCGCACTTAAATCCATCTTCGTTCAAAGTCCGATATTTGGCATCATTCCACGATTGCAGTTCGAGCTCTACACTCATTAAACAGCTGGTCCTGCGTCAATATCTGGGTCGCTAGTTGACTTCTGGTTTATGTTTTAAGATGATAGCAATTAACCAATCACATATTTCAACTGGTAAATGTCATTCATCAGCGTTGTAGATAGCGAATGTAAACTCCACCCAAAGTTCCCTTATATGCACGTTTACTACAATTAGCTTCATTGACAATGATTTTGACTTGGGGACACCCGGTCTCAACGGCGGGAAAAAGTTCAGCACATCATGTCATGCCTATAAACATGTTCCCGCATCGGTATATTTACACATGCAATAATTCTTTACGGTCAATTGTAAGTCTTGTCTTTTTAAGTTAGCAAACATGTGTGATGTGGCTCTTGTTTTACTGAACCCAGAATGCATGCATTCTAGTTATCCTTTTATATTTACTTTTGGTATGTGATTTACAAATTTTTTCTTTGATATAGGCCTATTAGATTGTAAAATTTTACGGGCCTGATGAGTTAGTAACTAGGCTACGTCTTGTCTTTGCTACTACATATTATGTTCCTGATTATCGTTAAATAGAAGCAAGTAAACCTAGCTTAAGTTTTTCAGTTTGTACTTTATTTGGCTGACCGTTCTGCCATAGCCTTTCCCTCCCATACGCATACAGATGTCTCAGTACACTGGAGCGTTGCGGCATGTCCCATCAAGTTTCGACATATTATTTGCGTCGCACCAAATGCCAAGCAATGCGAATACTTCATCGTCCGACCACATACTTCGCTCTGTCTACATCTGTGACATATTGTACAGGAAAATATCGATAATAATAATAATAATGTCCTTTCCGATTATCTGGACGTCTTCAAGAAAGCAACTCAAACTTTATACTGTATGTATGCGGATATACACGGGCAGCTACACTGTGTACTACTCAGCAATGCCTTACGTAATTCCTTCATTCTAACTGCATCGGTCCATTGTACACATGCACAACCAATTTGAAAATAGACAGTTTATTTCGATACAGAAATAAGCAAGCGGCGGAAACCACAACTGATAAAATCCATCGGATCTTTTACACCCCGAGGCAATAGTTTATTTACATTGGTCAACGTTTACCCGGGCTTAGCTGTCTTAACCCCACCTCTCATGAGGGGCTTGATCAAGCTCGGGCTTGCCCCGTTCCCACGGAGTAAAAGATTGGATCAACTTGCCCTCGCCTCGATAGGTCAATCAAGAGTGAAGCAAGCCCGCGTTTGTGGGAACAGGCTATTTGTGTGTTGTCTTTTTGTGAATAATGTACAAGTTACCGTTTTGTCTCGGTAAGCTTGGGGATACTCTGCTTCAATCGGCCATGTCTGTCGGGTGAATAATTTACCCTGTGTATCGTATTGCATAATGCTGTGCAAATTGGTCATATTTCCATGCAAGTCCCAACAGATGTATGGTAGATTTTCTTTAATGCAAAGGAACCATAGAATTTATCACAGACAAAATTCAGAGCGTTGAAAACTGCAACGTAAAACTTTCCAAGTTGTCTGTAGCAATAGGGCTCACCACATGTTGACCCAAAGTTTTATAGTCTCAATCCACAGTAGTATTTATTTTGTTGGTCAGAATGGCACTGTTTTGTGATCTCAGTGATAGTTACCTTCTCGCCCTTTTCCTTTTTTGGCCATCTTTGGTTAATAATGTATGTATATTCTCTTACATCTACTTCCCAGGTCATGAAGAATGACAAAGAGGTGTCCCGTGGATTTGGCTTTGTCTGCTTCTCCTTACAAGAAGAGGCCATCAAGGCAGTGACCGAGATGAATAACCGCATCATTTCCGTCAAACCGCTGTATGTGGCCCTGGCCCAGCGCAAGGAGGTTCGACAAGCCCAGCTGGCCACTCAGTACATGAGATTGAACATGAATTATAGAATTCGAGTAAGTTATTTGTGTTGTTGATTCATGTGTATTTTCCAGCCTTCTGCCACTTCGGTGCTTGTCTCCAGTGGTGGTTTATGAGCATGGGAAAAGTCGGCCAGGGACCCCTGCAAGGGTATATTCCTTGCAAATTAACAATTGGAGCCTATTAATGGACTTTATCCAACACTTCAAGCTTCCAACGTTGTATAAGGATCATCCGCTTCAGCTTTGATCAACATTATGCTCCTCCCCCTCCCCCCCCTTTGTTCACAAAGAAAATATGATCTATGGCCCCACCCACATATTCTTAATCCAGACCTGCTTGTCTCATTCAACTACTGCAGACGTTTTGATGGCTCTACCACTGAAACATTCAGAAGGCAACAGGCCTGTAAAATCCATAGTTCCACAACATCCATGGATAGTTCCTGTGAAAGAAGACCAGTCAGTGTTCTGTTCATAAAGATCAGAGATATTAATGAAATCGAATATCTAATAAAATGCTGTTTTAAAAAAAAAAAAGTTGTGCCAGTGATGAGCGCAACAGGTTGTGAAAATCTTTTTGACCATATTTTAATAATATTGTTCTTACTAGCAAGGAGAATCAGAATTGTTGTGTAGACGTGTCCTAAGTATTTTGTGTTTACAATTGTTGTAGAGTCTTTGAAAGAATTTTACTTTTCTGTATTGTCAATGGTCTGTTTGGTAGTTAATTAATAGACCTTATGCTAGTCCTTTGAGGGAAGATTTTAACTATTCGCTCTATCAAAAGATGCACAAGCAAGGTTACTTTGGAGCATGGTTAGACTGTGTTCTGTTACTTTATTGTATATGATCCCAGAGAATTGCAGAGATAACATGGTGTATACACTCTTTTTGAATTTGGAAGTGATTGTTGATATATGATCTATATCTGTATTTCATGAATGGCTTATTTTTACAACAAATTTTATGTAGCTTATGACCTTTGCCTCTGCCATTCATTCCATTTTCCAGGGTCAGCAGATGAGTCAAATCTACCCTGGAGGGTTCAACTACTACCAGACAGTGCCTCAGTGTAACCTGTACGCAGGACAGATACCCCAATTCCATAACCCACGTTGGCCTACTGCACAGACATGCCCTGCTGGCCAGTCAGGCTACCAGGCTATGCCCGGAGCTGCCCGGCAGTTTGGAGCTCCGGCTCAGATCCGTGCTGCCATCCCTAGAGGTGTCAATGTACCGGGAGCTCCATCAGGCAGAGTTCAAGGTAATACATCTTTTTGTTTTTCTCTCATGAAGTATCAAAAGTTTGAGAAATTATTTCTTTAAGTGTCGGCTTTAAGTGTGATGCCATCAGAGCTATTACTAATAAATCTATCATTTTCACTATCATTACTATTTTCCATTACTTCTCACTATGTAGGGGTACCCAATACTCAGGCAATGCGTGTGGGTGGAGCCACCGCTACCCAGAGACCAACCTACAAGTTCCCTCAAGGACCCAGTGGAAACCAAGCTTCTGGTGCAGAGGTAAGTGAAACCAACTTGCAACCAAGCAATTTCACTCAGTGTTGTTAGTTTCTAAAATGCAGCATGGCTTTGTTTGAATGCCATGATGCTGGTGGGGGGGGGGGAGTGGGGTGTGAGTGGGCTTTACCAATGCTCTTTTTCATGGGCTGTTGATTCAGAAGACTCTTTTGACAAGTTTTTCAGATGTTATTGAAAAGTATGATTTGAGTGTAATTGAAAACTGTATTCTGTATTGCCTTTGTTTATAGGCTTTTAAATCCTTAAAGTTCCCCAACATCTGTTGATAGTTCCTGTGAAACATGACCAGTCAGTGTTCTGTTCATCAAAGATCAGAGTTTTATAAAATCAAATATCTGAAAGAATGTTGTTGGTTTCTTGCAAGTGTATGTGTGTGACACTTTAGTTTGTATGCACGATAACTTAACAAGGGAATGATTGATCAATAGCATACTTGGTGGGTGGGTGGTCGATAATGAGTTGATCAACCCTATTGATTTTGGTGCTCATATCATGAATATTAATGAGGTCACATGGTCAAATACTTAAAATTGCAATTATAATTATTTTAATGTGTGTGACGCTGTACTTCGCATCTTGCCTCGGTACAGTGTGTGGGTAACATTAATTGTTGTGTGTCAGTTGTGTTGCGGGCCGGGTGCTTTTTCATTTTAATCAGCCTTTACTCTATTTGCTTCTGTTTTATTCTAATTAATTTGTCACAATAGCAACTGATGACGATTGACGTATATTTGTTTTGTATAGGATTAAACCCAAAAGTTTCGTTGTTTTCCCTTGAACCTCCTTTGATGTAAATAACAAATTATATATGATTAATTTAAGAATAATTTTTTCTTTGAAAGAAGGAAGTTGGTAGATTTTTTTTCTTCTTCTTTCTTTTTTCTCACTATCAGTGTGAAGATGATACGAATGGTAAAGAATATAATGGCAGATAACTTTATGCTGGAGCAGCCTAAAAGAAATCCGAGAGAAGTACTGAGCTGAGACCAAGGGCGGCGGAAGCACTTTTAATCTGGGGGGGCACCGACATCAAAGGGCACTTTGCAGAAATTCGATTGGACTGATGCAGCCTTATATTTAGTACCCTTTATAACTCTTATTGTATTATCTTATTTGCGTATACACATCACTCCATCAACGCCCCCCCCCCCCCCCTCAAGGAAAATATGCATACTAGCACTGCAATGTCCAATGTGCAAATTGGGAAACAAGGAACAAGTTTTCTTTTGAGACAAAATGAGGTGAAATTATGCTAGTTGCTAATGTAGGAATCTTCCAAATTAGAGTTTATTTCTTGTTAATATCTTAGCAAATTTTTCCATTCGAAATAGCTTTGAGTTTGACCCACAGAAATTCATTAGAAGTCAGGGGCGTAGCCAGGATTTGCAAAGTTGTATGCACGACTATCTGAGCGGAGCGCCACCATCAGTTTGGCGCGGAGCGTACAAGAAAAATTTTGGTTTTACAAACCCCTCAGATGGCCGGAAACGGCCCTTCCCGAGTGTTCATTCTGGTTCCCTGGCCTCTTGCTAACTTGAGACACCTCAATTTTTATGTAGAAAAAGGGCACATTTTTAACCTGAGGAAAAGTGGGGGGCACGTGCCCCCTGTGCCCCCCCGGTTCCGCCGCCCTTGGCTGAGACTACTTGTACGATATGCGTGAACAAAGCTCTTCAAATATTCTAACCCATTCTTTCAGAACTAAATACCAGTCCTTGATGCCAAATAATCCATGAAGACACAGAGGAAATTATTTTACGTAAGGAATTTCGGTTGTTGCTTGCCGAGGAGCGAAAAAAGGTTCTTAGGCAACCTCTGAATTTCTGCTCAGCCTGAACCGGACTTAAACTCTTTTTATTGCAATTTTACAAGCTGATGGTTCCTTGATGAAAGCAAAAGGAACCTTTGTAATCAGGTCGGTGTGTACGTGTGCATGTGTATGTGTGTGACACTTTAGTAGTTTGTATGCACGATAACTCAACAAGGGAATGCTTGATCAATGCCATACTTGGTGGGTGGGTGGTCTATAATGAGATGATGAACCCTTTTGATTTTGGTGCTCATATCATGAATATTAATGAGGTCACAGGGTCAAACGTCAAAATCTTCAAATTGCAGTAACTTGGCGTCCATAAGTTGGGAGTTTCTACAAACTTGGTATGGATATATTGGTAGAACACCTATACATGCTGAGTTGATATCATGCATATTTATGAGGAGGCGGGGCAAAGCATTATTTTTGTAACAGAAGTTTACTGGATAAGGGAATGATTGGTCAATAACATACTTGGTGGGTGGGTGGTCCATGATGATGAGATAAACCCTATTGATTTTGGTGCTCATGTAATGAATATTAATGAGGTCATTGGGTCAAATGTGAAATCTTAAAATTCCAGTAACTAGACAATCATATAAGTCACAGTTTCATAAACGTGAGTTACGTAGCCTACACAAGGCGATGTGTGTTGCAATTGATAACGTGTGTATTTATGAGGTGTGACTTTGCATTATTTAGGTAAAAACTAACAAGTTCGTATGATTAAAAATTTCACCATATTTAGTGAGTAAGTGAACCTAATTGGGTTTTTTTTTTTGCTCATGCCATGACTAATGATGAGTTCACTGGGTGAGGAATTATATATCAAACTGCAGTTACTTATGTGGGAAACATATGTTTGATCTTCAACTTGGATTAGTGATATTTGCAGTTAGCAGACACATGCCGATGTGTGCTACAAATGGTTCATGCATATTTATGAAGGGCCCTGGCTAGCATTATTTGGTAACAACAGTTTGTACACATAACTTAAGGGAATGCTTCAGCATTACTCACTTGGAGTGTTCCCTATTAATCAAATCAATGAGCAGCAGCAAGGCACCATGAAATGTTTTCATTCTGGTAACATTATCTATTCTGACATGGAAAGCACGTGTCTGGCGACTAACGACCACCCACGACAGATCAGGTACGTAGCCAAGTAGGGTTGCACCACCCCCCTCCCCCCTCCTGCACCATTCGCAAAACCATTGTTACACAAGTTACTGGACACGAATGTTGTGTCCCTCCCTTAAATTGACAGTGATCTTCCAAATGGGTGAGGTGTATTTAATCATCCATGCCACCAGTAAAAATGCTAGACTTTCCTAGTAAATGTGATCCGGGATTGAATAGGTCGATCTCTTCTCAAGAAAAAAAGAAGACTAATTGATGAAGCGGACTAAATATTCACATTTCTTATCTCAAGATTAACAACTTACAAGAAGCAGAACATTAATACTGGTTTTTAACTATTCATGTTGATATGTAAATGATGTAAATAAATAAGAAAAGAAGCGAGTAAAGATTAAATAGTTATGAATATATAAATAAAACTGATATTTGCAACAGAAAAATGTTCTTTTGAGACAAAATAAATATCTCATTCCATTTTGCCTAGCTAGTATTGCAGTCAATATTTCCTTAGCTTTTTCTTTTTAGGAAACTTCTAACAAGCACATATTTTTCTTTCCTTTGAAAGAACAAAGACCGGCAACTTGTTACAATGGTGCAGAAGTTGAGGAAAGGACAATATGTTTCATATATTGGTGTACTGGGGCGGACTCAGGCATAAATTGACTGCAAGCTCAGTGATCCAACCGGCAGGGCTTGGACCTTTAAACAAGGGACACATTAGTTTCTCGCGATTGATATGGCTAATGACATATCACTCCTCATTTCGTAAAGAACAGATATGATCACATCAATGCCATCAGCTGTTTGGAAAGTTACTGTGGGGTTTGTTGGAAAGTCTTCCCCACACATTGGTATTCTTTGGAAGTTTGTGAAAGCTTTAACGTAAAAAGATCATAAGAACTTCTAGCATATATGGGGGGGGGGGGAGTGGGGGTAGTAGGATGATGACTTTTTTGCACACCCACTTTTGGTCAACATTCTTCTATAGAGCATATGTTGATTCTTCTCAGTTTGTCCACAAGTAAGGTCACCAGCAATCCAATTGTAGATTAAAAGGTTCACCATTGACCTGTGACTGTGAAAGAATCTCTACCTTTTTGAACACATTTTTGCTTGTTTGTTTTAATCAATGTCTTGCTTTTCTTGAATCATGTTTCAACACTCTTGCGATATCTTCTTGAATTGTGTTTCAACTTGCTGAACGAAAGCAGGAAATTCCGGATCCAGGAGACACCATTTAACCAAACGACCGAGGGAATCCTTTTCTATGGTAGAGGGCGCTGTGCATAAATCACCTTGATAAGCACATGGCAATCTTGTCAAGTCTCCGCTGGTTAACAACTATCCTCGGTAAAGAGATGAAATGCAAACGATAAAAAACTTTGAAACCAGCAGAAGCCCATCGAATATCTTAACACTGGTTATTACACAAACACTCTGTCAACTTCATGTCGAGATGAACCAAACTGAACATTTTTCAACAATGGGTCATAACATGTGCAAAGCATGTACAAAATGAAAATATTGGTATTGGAGCTTGATTTTGCAATCACTTAATTGCAATTATTGATTCAAACCAAAGAGAATTTATCTCAGTATCTGACCACCTTCTCAAATAGGCCTGAGGAGGCCATGAAGGCATCCCCTCCCCCCCCCCCCCACTCCCTTTCATCAGAAACCGAAGTGCGATTATGGTAAAACAAAGTTGCTTAGAAACTACTGAAGAAACATCATCACACTTAACTTCGCACACCAGACACTCAACAGCATCATAAAGTAGCAATTTTGATTGGAAACCCTAGCATCTCTCTCTCTCTATTTTTGGACCAACTAACTAGCAGTCAAAATTTTGTGTAGCTGATCCTCGATGGTCGATTAATTGTAGTTATCACGAGAAGAAAGAAATTCATATCGTCCAGCGCCAATGGAAGAGGAAAACTACATCATTTTTTTATATATATTTTTTTTAGGCTGACATGTGAGTATTACTGTATTAGAGATTATAAAGCAGTATACATACCTCCACCATTTTACTCAGAGAAACTTCACCTTCAATATCTTGTTGAGACGATGGCGCTGCATCTAATGCTGAAGACTGAAAGATTTAAATGAGAAGTACTAAGATATCAAGTCAGATGCAGATTCAGGCATTTACAAATGGGAGTTGTACAGTGGTCTCTTTAACTTTTAAAAGCATTGAAGACTCGCCCCAAACTGCGTGCGGCCATCTGAAAAAGTTAACTTTCTGTTGCTTGCAAGTGACGTTTTGTTCGTGTCACTACAAAATGCAGACACTGTGCAGCTGTGGGTATTGACCGCAGCTGTATGTACTGACTGTACACTAGTGTCTAATTACCGACGGTAGCAAGCTGTGCGTGTATTTTCTGGGATCGATGGTGGTGTCCAACACTTCTGTTACACCTCATTCGAAACTAGGTCAGATTACCGGCATGAGCAGTTTCTTTGTGCGCGAGTCTTCACACCCTTTAATGGCCACTTGTACTTTTTCAACCACCCCCCCCCCAAAAAAAAAAGATAAGTAGCCTTCTTTTTATTTCCGAGACAGAGCACTTTTTAATATTACATTATTTGAAAGGTGCATTTTAAAGGGAGGTGGCACCTTTTCAATTCTATTCAAAGTACCTGTGAAGTTACTGTATCAGAGTCATGCTCAGTCCTTCCATCTTGTTTTACAACCCTCACAGGACAGTGTTTCCTCACGGCAGTAGTACACTCAATGCAAAAGTGCTCAGCGGATACAGACTTACTCTCCGACTCTGCAAACATTATTCGAAAGCGCCTCACATCATTCTGTTGTAAAAAAAAAACAAAGAAGACATATGTACCGCATGAAGAAGGGTTGACATTTCACAGTTTTCCAAAAAAAGTCGAGAAATTCTGTCTGAAAGTATTCGAGTTTGAAAGTCAAGGTCGCAAGTATACCATTCTCACTCCCAATTAAAACAAAATCAACACATGTACACGGGTCTGGAGCGTTGGCTCTAATTTCGTTGTCGAATTTTACGGTAAATGGCAGCTGAAATCATTCATGAGATTGTGGGCAACAAATTACAATCAGGGATTGTTACGTTCTCTCCTCGCTTGTACAGTGTAAGCACCCGACCCCCCCCTCTTTCCCCACCCTTCTGTCGATCAAATGCTGTGATTACGTAAAGAATACTGAGTTACTTGATCAACAGGACGGTCTTACCTTCAGTTTTACTGCAAACAACATAGAATCTCCCTTTATTAAAATCTTGAATTTGTCTTTCGAATTCGTTAACAGCAGGTTTTCCTGAGGAGGGAGGGAAAAATGAATTCAACTATACAGATTGGATAAAAGGACACTATATATAATGAACAAATAGAAAATTGGGATTTAATTCTTCACAAATGCACAATTATGTCTAATGATAAAATAACTAGATCAATATACCTTTACAAAGTTGCATTATATTTCAAGATAGATATATATATATATATATATATATATATATATATATATATATATATATATATATACATATATATATATATATATATATATATATATATATATATATATTTATATATATATATATTTATATATATATATATATATATATATATATAAATATATATATTTATAAAATTGAATATGTAGTGAGCTGGAAGACATACATATTTTTATATATTTTTATATGTGTCTGTGTAATGTCTTTAAACTTGTTTTACAGTTAGCAATCATTTTGTTCTATCAATGCACTCCTATAAATAATTTGTCATTTATTTTCATCCGTCTCATTTTTTCCCCTTTCCCCTGTGCTAAATAAATGTATTCAGTTTGCTTATTGTAAAATAGTGTGTTAAACTAGGGTCCATATACCTACCAAACAGATATCTCCTTGAGTTATCAGCAGCTGCCCTGTGTCGCTTAGTGAGATATTAAACTGCCCATTATTTGTTGACCAGTTCTAAACATAGTAAAGAGAGACAGAGAGTGAAAAACAAAAGGCTTGTGCCACTGTAAGTGTAAAGTTCTGACTTTGCGTCAAGCTAAGGTTGTGTTGGGGAAGGGGATACCTGGTTTCACATTCATGCATGGAAATGAAAAATCAATGAAGCATGCAGCATAGCCAAATAATGTTCATAATATAAGTAAAAAATTTTCATTAAACTTAATTAATTAGGACTAGCCCATGCCTGCCCCACCCCCCCCACACCCCACCCCCCAATGATACAACTGTCTGTCTTTTATTATTCTTCATACCGTGTCGACCGCAGCACTAGCCTGATACTCTGTATTGAATTCACATTCATCATTGACTAGGCCTAGGCCTAGTCCTAAATTAGCATAGCCTACCAAGTAGCAATGAAGGTCTGTATCAGGCTAAGCCTACAACGTTAGGCTAGAATTACTGTTGGTTCATGCCACTTAGTGTACAGATCAGTGGTTCATGCTACCGTTGGCTAAGCTCTACCATCATCCCAATTCAACGGAAGTGAAGCTAGAAGTATTATTTGCTAAAATATTATACGGACCTTCCACACACCATTTTGCACTTGCTCGTCACTGTCTTTTCTCGCTACAAAGCTCCTTCTGTCTAACATGAAACGAGCGTAACGTTTTAACGACCACGACAGTTTCATTGTGACTATCGGTCCGAAGAAACACCATACTCAAGTCAAGCCTATCGGTATAGGTACGGGTCGAGCCCGTAATAAAGGCTTGTACTGTACAGTTGATGTACGGTTGTGTGTCAAACATACACTGTACTACTCGCTTGGTGTTGAGTGTACGTGAAAATTACTTATTGTGTACGTACGTACGATCAGCCTAATACATGCTTGCTTGCGCATGCGTGAGACCTCAAGCTAATGTAGGTGGCTCCTTCCATTTCCAATGCCCAGAGCCTATATACAGCTCTGCCCATGCCTATCACAGAAATTTATACATTTCAGGAGTTGTAGTTACCTTTAAACTTATAATAGGTACCGACAAACTATAGCGGAGAAGTGGGCTATGGAAATATCGCATCAGTTCTCAAACTTAATTTCCGACCCGTTTAGTGCTAGTCCTATATGGCCATATAGAACTAAATTTCTATAGAGGGGTTTATAGCCTCGAGAATCATACAAAAGCACAGACCAAAAGTTCAAAAGTCTGACATATGGTAGGTCCACATATTATGACACGTTATTACTTCACTTCAAAAGAAGAAGCAGACAATTTAAACCACCGCCCTCCCACCGCCCCCCCACCTTAATCCCTACCATAGCCCAACTGACTCTGATCGAGTGTTCTGATGGCTATAAGATACGTTTAAGACAGATTGAGGTAATACATGGTAATGAAATAACCACTTAATTGTTATGCAGAGTGGATCAATGAAACGTGTTTGTGTTAAAAGCACAGAAACAAGAAGATGGACTGGCACTTATATATTTCAATTACATTGCTACATTAAATGTGTGCAACGGACTAATAAGCCTTACGACATGATTCATTGTATATGTGAAGCTCCGTTCCTTATATAAATACCCTATATATTGTCATGAATTCGTCACTGAGTAAGATGGCTGTTAGTACGGGCATTGTAGAAGTTCCGCACGCTATATACGCTACCCGACACCGGATGGCCATTCATGGCACCTAAAATCAAAATACGGATGAAATGTTTCCCGGAAGGACTCTATATGGGCGGTATTGCAGAACTTAGCAAGCATAGACTCCGGACGTGCGACCTGATTAATTCACTTTGGCTTCGGCTATGAGTATAACGTTTCTGTATGCTGCGGTTAAATTGGACAAGTAATTACCGATTTTGCGATCCGCGTTATAGTCATTGCCGACTTTGCAATCCTCGGTCCATTCACAATTTTGCAAGGTCGGTAAGAGTGACTCCATGGTTGACTCCAACGTGATATTTACTAATGAGACCGCAATGTTTTTGTCTATTGCCACATAAATTTCCATTCGTGAGCTCTGATATTTAAGTAACAGAAAACTGGCAAATATGACCCGGGTTGGTATTTGGTAACATGTCGAACTGATGATCCCCGTTGGTTTTTGGCACTTTTGAGCTACCTTAATTGCTTTTCCGTGATAGTGTAGTGAGTTACAAACTTTTTAAAAGTCGGTTTTGACAGGTCATAATTGATCTCAGAAACCCGCAGTTAAGACAAATATTGCGAATGAGCATTTAATTCGTATCTCCGCGAAAGAACACGCTTTAGCTAGCCTAAAAAAATATGTAAGGATTTTGCATATTTACTCAGCTGAGTACTAATATGAAAAATAACAGTTACGCGCGCCAGCATATTCAGTTGTTGGTATTGGCCAACATAAAAATTTAAAATGAATTTTCTTGTTGTTGGGATATATATATATATTATATACACACACACACACACACACACACACACATATATATATATATATATATATATATATATATATATATATATATATATATATATATATATATATATACTGCCAACCCCCAAGATACAAATCACCTTCCAGTTCATTCGTATATGTGCAATGTAGTAGATTTGAACCAAGGTTCGAATGAATCAGCTGTGATAACAACGCAAGTGTTTATTGAAGATTTACTTTGTAAAAGTTATCGTAGAATTTTGCTTGTGTACCAATTCATTCGTATATTAATTCATGACTACGATTTAGCGTAACAAAAGTGAAATAAAATTCCCGAACCAGAAGTACGATACTTTAGACAACCGGTTTTTCCTTTCTCATATACTGAAGTGATTTTGACCCTTCCCCTCAAAATGGAATATTCATTTAAATGTTGGAGCTATTTTTCATCTGCGTAGTAACACAATTGTACACTGTTTCGAACATGCGCATACGTACCTTACTGCATGTGCAATATATATAGCGATCTGTGTCGAAATCGCAGTCTCGCACCTAATTCAGCACCTTAGAGGAGCATATGGTTGTGTGGTTTTGAAAGTTCCAACAACCACCATAAATAGTAAAAAATATAAAAAAATATTTAAAATTCATAAAGAAAAAAGTATCAACGGGCTTTTATCTCTCAGATTGACATTTATTTTCATTCTTTGAAGCATTTTCTTGACTTTATCGTAAGTATCTCCAATCTTGTTTCGCTTATGGAATGGGGCCTAAGCCTTTAGCCTAACGTTATCCTGTAATATGCCACTTGCTGACGGACGGTAAAAGGTGTGGAAACGTGCAGCCATCGCCTACGTACATTGCTATGGCGTGGCGATTGTGAAATGTGGGCAACGTTTCTAACGTTTCGCATATCGAATATTGGGTTAACATGTTTCAGAAACTCGACTTACAAATGAACATTAACGAAAAATTGTTAGCCAGTGTATATCAATTCCCAAGATTTTATATAAACGAAAGGTTCTGGTTTAGGCAGGGCCAACGAAGGCCTATTAGTAATACTCTTACGTACTTGTAAGTTGTAGCCTAGTCTATTAAACGTTACTCGCCAGTCTTCATTTTGGCTAGGCTCCATTTAGCCCACTGACGCTAGCGTTAGGCCTACCGAACATGAGGATATACGCATGGCCTTTTATCAATATCAGTTTGTCATGCCTATCAATTCAAGGTAGTGTTTCCAATTTGACAAATCAAAAACTACATTGACCCTCCCCCCCCCACCCAATTATATATATTGATAGTAAATAGGCCTACTGTGCTTATTTTAAAAGGATTCTAAATCGCTGATATTTTGACCAATAAGTAATTAACTTTGCAACTTTCATAGGCCTACAAAAGGAACAATGTTTTTGGTATCGCTATGCCTAGCCTTCTGGGTGAAATATTTTCTGATATTGAAACCTGTGCATGTTTTGTCATTGTGCATGGCATTCCTTGCAAAAATATTTGGTCAGTTTTTCCCATTCAGTATCACTCTTTGTGTGGAATGCGTTGTCAGTGTGTACTATTGGAGTTTGTGTAGTGCATTGAGTTTGAGTATTTTGCCCACTGACAATATCTATGACAAAGAGTTACAGTTAATGCTAACAGGCTGGAATAGGTCCTTTTGTACTCAGTACCGTTCACATGCTTTGTGCAGGTGTAACGCAGAGAGTGATTTTCCAAAATTTAAAACTTGTAGGCCCTATGGTAAAATGTAAATCATGCAGTTATTCATTGCTTTTCTCAAATGGACTAAGTTTCTGAGAAAATAAGTTTGAAGGGTACCTACACTGGTATCAGATTTGTTAAAAAAGCAAGATGCCTTAATGCACAATCAGAATGTTTGCCTGTTCTCATATTGGAATAGCCAGTAACAAGATTTTATTTTTCAATTTATTTGTTACAACTGTTGTAACTACCCAAAGACCTGGACATTAAGTACATCCACACAAAGACTCGGGTAAGATAGAAAAAAAGGGGCCATGTCTGAGGAAATCCAGATGTATAGTAATCCGACCTATATGTGTATATTGAAGGTTTACTTTGATATCTACACAGTATTATAACATTTGACATACATGAATAGTTAATCTGGCATAATTTGTCAGGAGCACTAGTTGGGCACAGTTATTATGAAAATGACAATGGCACTCAGGCAGAGTAATGTTCCATGTGAGAGAAAACACACAAAACCCAAAGGTCCAAACATTTTGTATAATTAATTCTCATTCTTGAAAAGGGAATACATCGAATTGCTTATTATTTGTTTGCAACTGTCTTAATATTCTTCATATTGCTTCAGACATGAACTGGCCATCAACATGGATAGGCCTGTATTATTGACATCTGAAATAACTAATATACTCTATTGTTATTAAAAAGATACATTGTTGACTGCCCATTTGTAGTAGCAAAATTATTTTCATTTGGCCATAAATGATATCCGTAGAAATTTATGTGCCGACTTCATGGCAATGATGGTCTAATGCGATCTACGTGAAAGTATTCGGTTGGCAAATTTCCGCGCGAACATCTAGCCGAAACTTAGTTTATTCTGCACATATCGCCTGTTTCCTTTTGAGTTCCCTGTGCAAGAAAAAACACTCAACACTCTGCACAAAATATCAGAATCCTGTTTCTATCCAGAGTTTGTCTACTAATTTTTGATGTCTGGCTGATTAATTTAGGGCCTTTTTCTTTGATTGTTATCTCCTTTTCTCTGCAGTTCGTAAGCCTCTCATCCATAACTATTCAAAATGAATGCCGCTGGTCCAAACTATCCAACTGCCTCTCTCTATGTTGGTGACCTTCATCCTGAAGTTACAGAAGCTATGCTGTTTGAAAAATTTTCAACCGCAGGGCCCATTGTGTCCATCCGTGTTTGCCGGGATATTGCATCCAGGAGATCCCTTGGATATGCATATGTTAACTTTCAACAGCCTGCTGATGGTAAGTAATCATAATTTACTTATGACAATAAATGGAGTTATTTTGCTTTATTCTATTTCAAAAGATAACTTCTAGATTTTACATGATCAAAAACTTGTGGCAAATAGATTGAAACTACTGTTGTTTGCTGTGCAGTGTGCACAGTACAATTCCGAGAGAAAGCCCACACCTGTTATGCCCATAGTCCTTTTTAATAACCAGTATTGTTTGAGCTAGCAGCCAAAACTTTGATGTCCTCTTTACAGAAGAGAGAATATTGTGATTTTCCTTACCATCCCCTATATGAAAGATCATCAAGGGACTCACAAGATCAATTTTTTTTTAACCTTTTCCTTATTTTCTGAATTAAGAAAAGAAATGTTTTTACTATGGTGATGTCTGAGGTCTGCAAAATTGTCTCTCTGTTCCGGAGTTGTAAAAACTAGGTGTTAACCTACTAACTGCTTTATCACACTCTCTTATAGCGGAGAGAGCTCTTGACACTATGAACTTTGATGCTATAAAGGGTAAGCCCATTCGTATCATGTGGTCGCAGCGTGATCCAACCCTCAGGCGATCTGGTTTGGGAAATGTCTTCATCAAAAATCTTGACAAATCCATCGACAACAAAGCTATGTACGATACCTTCTCTGCCTTTGGCAACATCTTGTCATGTAAGGTAAGCACACCTTGAACTTGATACAGTTGTAGCTGTAGTGTTTCTTTATGAATATTTAATGGATGCTGATTTTCCATCTTGATGACACATATACGTGATGTTTCCACGAACAGTGTGGAATTTTCTTTTCTGTATATAGGTTTCACATTGTCTGCCACCAGCATATCCCTTCTTGATCAAATTTGATCTTATGATAAAAAAAAAGAGTTGCATCGTTCATTTACAACAAGCTAACACAGTGTATATATTGGTTATGGTAAAAAGCCTCACAGTTGCTTGCCCAAGCAACTGATATTGGTTGGCAAATGTGATGTGGAATCTCATATTATGGCCAAAATCTGTATTTTTATTTGTTCTTTTTAAAACTCAATTTATAAGTAACATGCAAGCACAAAGATTGTTACACCATTTCCCCCTCCCTGTCTCCCTTTGATTTGTTGCTTTTGTTATAAGATATAGAGCCACTATCACTGACAACTTCCATGTTATGCTACCCCGTTTACAGGTAGCTACTGATGAGAATGGTGAAAATCGTGGCTATGGGTTTGTACATTTTGAAACTGAAGAGTCGGCCTTGAAAGCCATCAAGAAGGTCAATGGAATGTTGTTGAACGGCCGAAAAGTGTAAGTTTACCATTTAATTCTTTGTCTTTGTAAACACATACAATATAAAATGATCTTGTAATTTATTCTTGTTGCTGTCATTTCATGTGATGCTAAAGGAAAGACATCAACAGGCTAGTGCTCAGTGATTGTTTGATGTAATATATTCGTCTCCTGTGTGCATATTGTCACAAACTAACTTTTTTTTTAAAAACTCAAAGAAGTGTGTTTGTATTTTCATCTTTTGATTTAACCCTTTAAACAGCTTTGTAGGAAAGTTCATCCCTCGACGTGAGCGAAGTTCAGGTACCGGCGACCATGCACGGAAGTACACCAATGTTTACATAAAAAACTTTGGTGTGGAACTGGGCGAGGAAGAACTACGACAGATATGTGAATCCTATGGAAAGATCCTGTCCCTTAAAATAATGTCGGACATGGAAGGCAACTCCAGAGGCTTTGGATTTGTTTCGTTTGAAAGCCACGACGCAGCCATGATGGTAAGTGGACTTTTCAACTATCTTAACTTGTACCTTGTAATGATTGAATTGCCACATGTGGAGCACAGCATCTTGTAGTCTGGAAAATAGCTGAGTACAGCCTCTTGTAGTGTGGAAAATAGTGGAGTACAGCCTCTCATAGTTTGGGAAATAGTGGAGTATAGCCTCTTGTAGTCTGGAAAATATTGGTTTGTACAGCCTATTGTTGTCTGGAAAATACTGGAGAACAGCCTCTTGTCTGGAAAATACTGGAGTACAGCCTCTTGTTGTTAAATAAGGTAAATGGTTTTTGAGCTAATAGCTAGAATGCTCTCTCCAAATTGCTTAGATAGAAAGGTACTGTTTAGTGTTAGTTTCATATAGAAGGTGTACCTTTCAGCCTATTTTTTTTCTTCCGTTATCAGTGTGTAGAGGATATGAATGGTAAAGATCAAAGTGGCAGACAACTCTTTGCTGGACGAGCCCAAAAGAAATCTGAGAGAAGCGCTGAGCTTCGTGCTCGATTTGAAGCTATTCGTCAGGTAGGTGTCACACACAGTCACGAAGGATGGGTCACGGACAAGCTGGAAATGCCCCCAATTCTGTTCAATCCAAAGTAGTTCATGATGGGATGCATTTATAGCTGTTACATACAAAATGATATTTCTTTTTATCTTCTGCTTGGATTTTGAGCGGTATCGTAATCTGTACTTGGGAAAACTCGTTCATTCCAGAATTATTTATTAACAGTGTTGTTAAAACTGTATAGCAGTTAAATTTCTGATGATATACACATGGTTCCCACTTTGTCTGGAAGACGGGAACATTAGGTAAAAGGAAAAGGAAAGGTCTCTCATCTAGGTCTTGAGAGTCACTGAAGTTTAGTCTGGAAAAGTCAGGAAATTCCTCATACGAAGACTTTTTGTCTGATATGACGTTTTTTCGAGCAAGACTTGTGAGATGAAGATAATGGCATAAACCAAACTGGTGAAAGTTGTGGCTACAACATGTCATGTTTAGGGTTCATGTTACATTAATTGTTCCCCTCACCCTCAAAAATTAATAAATGAAGGGTGAGGGGGAGGGTGGTTGGCATACCTTTTGCAAGAGCTACAGTCATTAGACTTACTGTAGGAAGCTGGCTTAAATGAGGTCGTCATTAGTTTGTATGTGCTGGATAGTAGTCTTGAAGTTTGCTTACCTCGTGAACTTGAAGGATTCTGTTGTGTTCACCTCCATTCCTAACTTACTGATGGAAGTAATCGCTTCTAGCATGGTGGAGGCTACCCTTTTCATGAGTAAAATACCTTTCCAAACAGCTCTACAAGGTGCACCCAACCCTTCCCCCCCCCCCCCCCCATAAGGAAACAATGACACTGTCCACTGTGATGGTTTTGTCCATTTTAACCCTTGCCACATAACTGCACTTTTGCAGTTGGCTCCTGACACTAACAACACATTTGGAGCAAACGTGCATAGCATTGTGTAAGATTCAGGAGGTGAGGCAGAACCTAGTGGGAAAGACACCAAAGTGTTGTCACTTACTGAACCTTAAAAATTCCTACAGCTTGCAACAACTTGTCAGGTGTTATTGTAGGGTTAAAGAAATTAATTGAAAGCCATGCATCCAAGGAATTTATTTTGTTTCATGTTCTTAAAAGTTCAAGGGAGCCAGACGCCCTAACTTAGCTTGCTGCTTGTTTTTAGTGGCTTTGGGTTCATTGGAATCCTATGCATAAATCATGTAGATGATAGAGAGGCAAAGTTCTCTTTTGTTATTCTTCACAAAGTGTTTCCATTTTATCAATTGACAGGAGAGAAGCAATCGTTTTCAGGGTGTGAACCTGTACATCAAGAACCTTGATGATGACATCGACGACGAACGACTCAGAAAAGAGTTTGCTCGTTTTGGCAACATCACCAGTGCCAAAGTAAGATTTTGTATTTGCCACTCTATGTGTATGTTGTCTTTTTGTGAATAATGTACAAGTTACCGTTTTGTCTCGGTAAGCTTGGGGAAGGATGTTCAGTGAACTCTGCTATAATCGGCCATGTCTG
The DNA here is from genome assembly GCF_037975245.1 of Apostichopus japonicus. Classification (NCBI taxonomy): domain Eukaryota; kingdom Metazoa; phylum Echinodermata; class Holothuroidea; order Aspidochirotida; family Stichopodidae; genus Apostichopus; species Apostichopus japonicus. The sequence continues at coordinate 30,532,659 of NC_092577.1, forward strand.
TCGGCTGAATAATTTAACCTGTGTATCGTATTGTATAATGCTGTGCAAATTGGTCATATATCCATGCAAGTCCCAACAGATGTATGGTAGATTTCCTTTTACGCAAAGGAACCATAGAATTTATCAGAGACAAAATTCAGAGCGTAGAAAACTGCTACATAAAAATTTGCAAGTTATCTGTAAGCAATAGGGCTCATCACACATTGACCCAAAGTTTTATAGTCTCAATCCACAGTAGTATTTATTTTGTTGGTCAGAATGGCACTATTTTGTGATCTCAGTGATAGTTACCTTCTCGCCCTTTTCCTCTTTTGGCCATCTTTGGTTAGTAATGTATGTATATTCTCTTACATCTACTTCCCAGGTCATGAAGAATGACAAAGAGGTGTCCCGTGGATTTGGCTTTGTCTGCTTCTCCTCACAAGAAGAGGCCACCAAGGCAGTGACCGAGATGAATAACCGCATCATTTCCGTCAAACCGCTGTATGTGGCCCTGGCCCAGCGCAAGGAGGTTCGACAAGCCCAGCTGGCCACTCAGTACATGAGATTGAACATGAACTATAGAGTTCCAGTAAGTTATTTGGCTTGTTGATTCATGTGTATTTTTCATGCCCCCTCTACTTCGTTGCTTTTCTCCAGTGTAGGTTTATGGGCATGCGCAAAGTTGGCCAGGCGCCCCTAGGTAGATTCCTTGCAAATTACCATTCATCTATCAATGGATTGTGCATATCCCAAAGACTTTATCAATACTTCTGGCTGCCAACACTGTACAAGGATCATCCACTTCAGCTATGATCAACATTATGCTCCACTCTCCTCTTCCCTCCCCCCCCCCCCCTTTGCCCACAAAGAAAAAAAATTGGTCTATGGACCACCCACATATTCTTAATCCAGACCTGCTTGTCTCGTTCAACTAATGCTGTGTTCTGTTCATAAAAGATCAGAGATATTATAGAAATCAAATATCTAATAGAATGCTGTTTTATAAAATTTGTGCTAGTGATGAGCAACAGGTTGTGAACATGTTTTTGACCATATTTTAATAATATCGTTGTTACTAGCAAGGAGAATCAGAATTAGTATCAGAAACTAATAGACCTTATGCTAGTTCTTTGAGGGAAGATTTTAACTATAAGCAGGGATGTAAGTCTTCCGTATTTTTACGGAAATCCGGTTTTTTTTTAATTCCAATAAAGTTCCACAAAATTGTACAGATATCAAAGACACAACGCGGCAAAAATGCCTGACCCGTTGCAGCAAGCTAACTTCAATTTTCACTCATCGATCAACCAAAATATCATTTCCTGTTACACATCGCATTGCACTGTACAACATTGTGTGTGCCATGTGAACATCGTTGCGTACGTGCGAACTTCAAATCGCCATAGCTCATTTCTGTCGTTGAAAAACCTTGCCTAATTCACGTTGATTCGTAACTGCTGGTGCTCGACATAAGTTTCGGAAATAACGCTTGTGATATTTGTGAGCGGCTAAATCTACGGGATACGCATATGATAGTCGATATTCGTGATCGCTTTCAAATGTGAGACTCTTTTTTATTCCGGATTTTGCTGCGACGTATTCGTTACTTGGAGCTAGCCTAACATAACGATAGTGTGTAAGTCGTCAGAACTAGGGGTATGATGTGTTAGCGCTAATACTTTTGAGCTAGCCTAACATAACGATAGTGCGTAAGTATTCAGAGCTAGGAGTAGGATGCGTTAGGACCACATTCCCCCGGTTTCTCCGAATAGTTTTCCGTTTTTTTTTTTTGGCTGCACTTACATCCCTGTATAAGCTCTCTCAAAGGATGCACAAGCAAGGTTACTTTGGAGCATGGTTACACTGTGTTCTGTTACTTTATTGTATATGATCCCAGAGATTACAATGGTGAATACACTATTTTTGAATGTGGGAGTCCTGTTTTTCATGAATGGCTTATTTTTACAACAAATTTTATGTAGCATATTACCTTTGCCTCTGCCATCCATTCCAATTTCCAGGGTCAGCAGATGAGTCAAATCTACCCTGGAGGGTTCAACTACTATCAGACAGCAGTGCCTCAGCGTAACCTGTACGCAGGACAGATACCCCAAGTCCGTAACCCACGTTGGCCTACTGCACAGACACGCCCTGCTGGCCAGTCAGGCTACCAGGCTATGCCCGGAGCCGCCCGGCAGTTTGGAGCTCCGGCTCAGATTCGTGCTGCTATTCCTAGGGGTGTCAATGTACCGGGAGCTCCATCAGGCAGAGTTCAAGGTAATACATCTTTTTGTTTTTCTCTCATGAAGTATCAAAAGTTTGAGAAATTATTTCTTTAAGTGTTAGCCTTAAGTGTGATCTCATTAGAGCTATAACTCATGAATCTATCATTTTCACTATCATTTCTATTTTCCATTACTTCTCACTTAGTCTTTTACAACCTTTAAATATAATGGCACTTTGCTTTTCTAAACATTCTAATCAACTTGTTCCCTCTTTTAGGTGTACCAGGGGTACCAAATGCTCAGGCAATGCGTATGGGTGGAGCCACCGCTGCCCAGAGACCTACCTACAAGTTCCCTCAATCAGCCAGGGCAAACCAAGCTGCTGGTGCAGAGGTAAGTGAGGCAACCAAGCAATTTCAGTTTTGTAGTTGGCTTCTATCAACTGCAGCATGGGCTTGTTTGAATGTCATGATGGGGTGGGGGTCTGGGTGGGCTTAACCAATGCTTTCACTTTGCTCATCAGTTGTTGATGCAGAAGACACTTGATATTTTGTTTCAAATGTTATTGAAACCTTTGGTTTTGAGTGTAATTTAAAACTGTATTCTGTATTTCCTTTGTTTTTAGGACACGCATGAAATTCCTCAGCAGGCTGTCCACGTCCCTGGTCAGGCACCATTGACTGCTCAGATGTTGGCCCAGGCCCAACCACATGAGCAGAAGCAGATGTTGGGGGAGCGTCTTTTCTCCATCATCCAGCAGTCTCACGGAGATGTTGCTGGTAAGATCACCGGTATGCTCTTGGAGATGGACAACGCTGAGCTGCTCCATATGTTGGAGACGGACGAATCTCTCAAAGCAAAGGTGAACTTTTTGTTTTACATTTGTTTTGGTTTGAAGCAGAGTTTACATGTATGTAACCTGAACATTTTTTGTCCTCGATGCCATGATTCCAATCACAATTTAGTGTTTTGAATTTGAAGCCTGAAGTGCTGTAGTTATTTTATGGCTTTAATAGCTGTTATTTGTTATGTTGTTAGATATTTTTGCATGTTATTATATATGTGTTATAGTTATGTTATAGTTGAATAAAGTCTCAGTGTATGGTAAAATTCAAAAATCTTAAAAAAAATAATCCTAAAGAAGATTTTCCTGAGCTGTTTTAGCAGTCCCCCACCCACCACGTCTGACTGTTTTTAGGTTTAGTTCATAAGTTTTGCTGGTATCAATATTGCCTACAATTACCTCTTCAAGTTCTTCTTCTCCATGTTGTTACCTTGGTTTTTTATACCAAAGAAAATCTTTGTTGAAATTTTCATATTAATGCAGACCGTTAAGTTCCTTGATTATGTCATAGTCTAAGAAAGAATAGCAATTTGAGCCCCTAGAAAGGATTCTTTTAGTAGCTAATCAAGTTTCCAAAATATTCAACCTTTTAAATAAATTCTTAATCACTGGATTTCTACTTAAATGACTCCCATATTCACTATAGAGAATTTTTGTTTCTCTTTTCTTTTCCAGATTTCTGAAGCTTTGTCTGTTCTGGCCGTTCACCAGCAGAAGGAACAGAAGAAGCCTCCTGCGACCATCCCTGCCCAGTAGATGACACACTCGGGGCCAACGGTACCCAGGGAGGAATTCTTCTTCCTCATTAGTAGTAATTCTTTAAAAACTTGGTTTACTTCTCCAAGTAACCATTTGACTTTTTCTGTGATTGAATTTGTGGTTATAATTACATGGTATTGCATCATGTCTTATTACCTCTTTTCGCATAAGTGAAAGCAAAGATTGAAAATAAAATGTCTAAATGCTTTAACAAAGCATTTCTGAGAGATAACAAGCCCACCAAAAAAATTTCAAAAAAATAAATAAATAAATAAACACAGCAGAGAAATAGAAAAGACCATAAAAATTGCAAAAATGTTAACAGAAAATACATGAATTTGTTTGTTCCTTTTTTTTTCCTTTTCATTACAACAATTTTGATGATGCACGGGGGATGGTGAAAAGTCACTATTGTTACAACAAAAAAAGACAAATTTTTGTCACTTTTTTTTTTTGAAATGTTTTTTTTTATTATTATTATTATTATTTGTTTCGATTTATTCAAGAACAAGCAGATGAACCACCACGAATCTGCAAGGACGAAAACACTTTGGATTCTGTGCAAACATATTAAATTAAAATCAAAAGGTGCTGAGATAAGAAAACGAAACAAAAAAACTGGAAAACATTCTATTTAAAAATTGCAAGTTTTGCTTGTAGTTGTCATAAAAACTAACTTAAGAAATATGGACTGTCAAGGAAGGACGTGTTTTTTTGTTTTTTTTTCCTTCACTTTTTTCCTCGTTTATTATCGTTATTTCATATGAACTTTCTTCCCTTTTTAAACTCTTGAAAAAGTGGAACAAGAATTTTTTGTGTTCTAAGAAGTTGACTTTGTATGGTGTTATGGACATCATTGCATCCAGAACGAGATCCGCCATATAGCGAGCAGTTTTTAGCATTATTTCGAAACCATTTTTTTCAGGGTTAACGCACGTTGTTGTTCCTTACTGTGTTTGGTAGGTCTTCCATTGCCTTCTTTGTGATAATAAAAACCAGTTTCATTGCTCAATTTGATCAATTCTTTCTCCCTACTTGTTCCCATCATATGCATTTTCTTGACTAAAATTGTCATCACTTTTAGTGAAAGGTTTGGATGACTGATAATGCAGTCTACAGTTGGACGTGTTGAAATTTGTTTCTCGTTTCATTTGTTGTCTTTGTTAGGAGCATTTCAGTCTTTACTTTTTATTGGAATGTCTGTTTGTTGGTACTTTTTAACTGCTAGTTTTCTGCACTTTTGGTTGATTTTTGTTGTTTTTTCGGCACTTTGAATAGTTCTTCTAAGATTATCTTGTTGTATTATATATATATCCTCATTTAATCTTTTTAAGAATCGACCAGTAGAATGCTCTGCAAAAAGACAGTCTTGACTTTTATTAAAAGTAAACCTCAACCACTCTACTGGCTGTTGCTTAGTAGATCTCTTTGATAACGTTGAGTTAACAAACAACCGCCGCCCGCTTAACTGTTAGGCATGCATTACCTTTAGCAGTGATTTTATGTATTTTGGCCATTGCTTTAGTCATTGAAGTGAAAGTGTTTGAAAGTTTCTGTTCTGTGAGAAACTCCTTTTAACCATTTGTTCCCCCCAACCCCCCCCCCCCCCGAATCAGTGATATTTGCTACTGTGAATGATAAAGTTGATATCAGTAATGAGATTCGAAGGCTTGTAGGTTTTATAAAATATGATCCCATATTGTATGTTAGGACTTGAAAAAAAAATGTTTGACCCTGTTTGTTGAAATAAAAAATAAAGTGAAAATGGTACTCTCTCTGTTAGATTTTGTGTGTTGTGTTATAAAGGAAGGTGGAAGAGGAAGGTTACAAAGGGAAGGTGGGAGAGGAGGGTTACAAAGGGAAGGTGGGAGAGGAGGGTTACAAAGGGAAGGTGGGAGAGGAGGGTAACAAAGGGAAGGTGGGAGAGGAGGGTTACAAAGGGAAGGTGGGAGAGGAGGGTTACAAAGGGAAGGTGGGAGAGGAGGGTTACAAAGGGAAGGTGGGAGAGGAGGGTTACAAAGGGAAGGTGGGAGAGGAGGGTTACAAAGGGAAGGTGGGAGAGGAGGGTTACAAAGGGAAGGTGGGAGAGGAGGGTTACAAAGGGAAGGTGGGAGAGGAGGGTTACAAAGGGAAGGTGGGAGAGGAGGGTTACAAAGGGAAGGTGGGAGAGGAGGGTTACAAAGGGAAGGTGGGAGAGGAGGGTTACAAAGGGAAGGTGGGAGAGGAGGGTTACAAAGGGGTGTAGGGGTCGAAGGCAGACGTGATCAGATGACAAAAGTTATGCCACACATCGTGGTATCCCCTCCGTAGGTTTAGCGGTATTAAAGAAACGAGCACTAATAACACATGGAATCAAGTCATTGTAGTGACGTTAAATGTCCTCATCTGACAAACCTTCATGGGTGAAAAGAAAGAAGGAAACTTGATTGACAATGGTGAAACAAAAGCTACCAGTATCATGAAAAGAATGTGGGTTAGTGTAATTGAGATTCTTGATACTGGACTATGCCTTGACTTGGTAGGGTCAGAATGTTTCAAAATTTCAGGATTACTAATCGATGTTTGTGGTGGTCTTCCAGTAAGCAATGATTCCATAGTGGCAGAGACTGAGGTGGGGTAGTCTTCTTCAGTGCATCAAGTGCCAGTGTCACCAAATCATGTGTCCCCTTTAATTTTACACCTGTTCGGGCATACTAAAGGTTCTGCAACTAGGTAGCTAATCCATCGGACTATTGCAAACCAATATCTGGGAATAACTAACCACGATTTATAAAAGCCCACCAGAAATGTACCAATGGTAATTGTAAGACCAGTCAGAGGAACAATTAAGGTACCTGTAAATACTTCAAGGGTTAGAGGTCACTCAATTGCCATATTTTTACCTCATGGACACACTTTGTTGTCTAACACTGAATGTCTGGGAAGTAATTTGGAAGTAGAGGACTTTATTGAGAGAGACCGAGTGGGAGAGGGGTGGATAAGGAGGGGGATCCCTTGGTCCTCCTAACTCCATTGCCAGTCAGGCAAAAATATTCAGTGGAAGTGGGGGATGGGGAATATCATTCAGTAGGAGAGGGTTTAAAGCACTTCTCTGTGGGGCCAGGACACCCTTCCATAAAGGATTGTACCCCTACCTAAATCAGGGAGGGGGAGGATAGAATTTGGCCCCCACCTTTGAAATCATGCTCTTTAGACTATTGGAAGCATTAAAGATGAGGCAACAAAGATGATTCACAAGCCACATTACTCTTTTAATATCATTCAAATAATAGACAGTATTGTAAAGACGACTATTTTACCCTGGAGCGTGAGGACAAGTACAACTGCTTGAGTACTAGTTTAACAGCTTGAGCACTAGTTTAACAGCTTGAGTACTAGTACAACTGTTTGAGTACAAATGTAATTCCTCTTTGTATGAGCAGTAGTACCTAAGCCCGTCAGGTACAATAACAAATGCACAAGGGTGAGTACCAGTACAGGTAACTATGCTAGAAAATATAATACATGTACAACATAGTACATGTAAAATATATATATGTAACTCACTACCTCTGTATAGTGCTAACATGTATAGAAACTTGGGCATTAAAGGGAAACTGCTGAAGGCACCACGGTAGGTAAAGAAAGAAGCTGTCCCATCAATGGATACGTCGTTTTAGAGGTCCAAGCTGTGACCGTCGTCAGGAACTCTGGATGTCCATATTAACAGGGCATCCCAGTAACTCTGAATATATAAGTCGAATTACAGTAGCTCTTATGCAAAGGTAATACGAAAGCAAAGCAATTGTGTAGGGAGTACACTCCACTCTACTAGAGTAAGACGTAAACACTCGCAGAACATTATTAAATAGACTGATGTGCTAGTTTGTGTGTATGCATTAAACTGAAACCAGGAATGTCACAAAGTAAAGCTGCATATTTATGACAGGACGGAACCAAATATTCAAATAACCCACATCATGGGGTGAGGATCAAGGTGCTTTTTATTTGAAAATTTATTGACTAAACTGGAAGAACACTAACAGGAACATATAATCAACTAGAAAAAGAGTAAAAAATAAATATATATGAATTGACTGGATTCCCAAATCTAAATTCTTATTCAAATTATATCCAGTATTCAATAATAGAAAGTAAAAGTATACTAATATTCACTTTGGAAAGAACCACTTTGCCTTTCCTGTTAACTCTTTGAGCAAATAGTTCACGAAAAAAATTCTTTCCATTTTATCTTGTATACGATTCAGAAGAATTCCATAGAAGAAAAAACCATTGTGATTCCTTCCATTGAAAAAAAAAAAATGGGAATACAAAACTAAAAAGTTGAAAGTATGCTGTAACTGCCTAAGAATTATATTCAACAAATAAAATATTTGTATTTGAATCCATCAACAAAAACAAAGCAGTCTTGGTAATTCATTGGTCCACAAGTAAGGCATCTCTGACTGGACGGTTGTCTTTAGCCTGAACTTTGGGTTGCACAAACTTTTTAAATGTCGCCCTCTAAGACTTCTTTGGTGCGATGATGCCCTCTAGTTGTGTCTGCAAAGGAAAATAAAAAACGCCACCAATAAAACAAACAGAGAAATAATGGCTTAGGTAAAAATGTTTATATATTTTTGATGATCAAACAACTTAACTTATATTGGACATTCAAGGGTACATACTACATTGAAAGGGTTACATTTGGATTTTCAGGACATGTCCTTTGTCTTTCTTATCTATCTTACTTGAGAATCTAGCTGAACAAACACATTTCCTAAATAATGGATCTTTTGGTAGTTCTGACGATGTTGTAATAAAGTGGAAGAATTTTAAGTATGATGTTTTTGTGCCATTTAACTCCTCTTATTATAGCACAGAAATATTAATTGTCAATATTAACACTCCATTAGTCCAGATATTAAATTGAGATTGAGTAATTGAACTTTAAAATATCTGGTCTCATTTTCATGTAAGGTACCTTTCAAACTCAATTCCCACCAAAGGAGAGGGTGGACCCCTAAACTTAGACCCTATAACAGACCTCCCCAGCCAAACCTTTAAAAACCTTTTATTTCAAAAAGGGCTCTTTATTTTACAAAGATAATCTTTAAAAAACTGTAATTATAAACTTAAAAAACAACAACAATGATAGTTCAAAGATTTAGTTTACAGTAGAAATACTGTATTTCAGTCATGCTAACCATTGGCCATTAAGTTATGTTTTTTTTTTACAGTCAGTTTGGTATTGCATTGGAGGATCTGCCCTGGCTTCCACTTATAACCAGACTGCAACAACCTGAACTCCTTTCTTCAGATAAGATATGGATATGGCCACCCGAGATCGATCAATCAATCAAATCCCGGCCAGATAAAATCAATAATTCATGACAAGGATGATCTTTACCTTTAATTGTTGGTTTGTTCTTTTGAGAAACTGTATTTCTTCTGTGTGTTTCTTCTCTTCGACCGATCGTCTCTCCGCCTCTCTCTTCTCGATGGCTTCGCACTTTGCCTTCAGTTCGTTCACCTGACGTTCCAAGTCTCGTTTTTCACCTTCCAGCTCTTCGATCTTGGCAGATAGGGAAGAATTTATGGGCAGTGAACAGCATATGGCAGTATTTGATTTGTAAAAACTAGAACTATACAGCCTCAGTGTTCTCTCTAGCTAGATCCATTCAGTTTTCTCAACTAAAAGTTGAAAGTGCACTAGGAGGGTTTGTGTAAATTTATTGCAAAGAAGATCTTTCTCCCTGTAAAATTGATGCACTCTGTGAATAGTTTAGTATAATCACTTTTTAACAAAATCACAAGTTTGTGCAAAGATGTTTTGTATGCATGTTTCAAGCAATGGGACTTGAAGAAGCGTCCAAGCATTCCTTTTTCAGGCACCCCACCCCCTCTCACCTTCTGCTCAAACCTTGCCAAGGACAACAACTAATAACAGATTTTAAAGATGGAGATACTGACCTTTTTCTCCATATCGTATTTGCCCTGTTCTGCCTGCAAAGCCTTCCGCATGCCAAAGGCAACGCTACTCTCGTACAGTGTCTGATAAGCTGCGACAGTCATGCGTATTTCGTCTCGGACTCGCAATAACAAGAGACCTCTCTCGGCACATTCGATTGTTACTTGGCGGATCAGTTCATCTAGAAAAAGAAGAAAAAACAAAGGTAAGAGTAAATTCTGGTTTGTAAATCTGAGACTAAATACAGCTCACTAGATAAGCTGAGTTGTAAAGAAAAGTAGCAAACAAATAACAAAAACATTGGCAGAGTTTATTTTTTTCATTGACCATCGAAACCAAATACATTTCAGTTCAGAGTTGTAGCCAATGTGGGCAGCGCAGAGCTGGCCCATCCCACACTTAAAAATTCCGCCTGGGACTCAGAGCTGAAATAGTCTGTTTTTTGCCGTTTGTTACATGAAACCAGCCCTATAATGCACATTATGTTATCTTCCAAGCTCAGTGGGTTTAACTTTCACTTGAAAGATTTGTTAAATGGGTGTCAAAATATCCATTGAGTCTTGCCCATGTTTGGTTGGGGGCAAGGGTCATCACATACCAATTTTTTTTGTACTCTGCAAACACCTTAAACGTGCAGTAGGAGCTTCTCTGAACCCTGCCAAACCCTGACTGGTACACAATTTCTAATATAATGTCACCACTAAAACTGCCCTAACTACAACCTTGTTTCAGTCACAATTTTGTGATTAGACATACATCTTCAACTACTATACTTTTTGGTAGGAAAAAACCCCCCATAGCTCCAATGTATAGAGAAATAGCTGTAAATCGTTTAGAAACTAGCCTTACCCTTTGTCCCTTTACCTCAAAGATCTCATTGTGGGAGAAGACCTGCGGAAACTAACTAAAGTATGCAATTCTTACCTTACCTATCTATAAATACAAATTAATCACAAAACTTAAATTTTCTAGTGGCTTTTAAACAGATGAGTAATCATTCAGTGAGTAAATTGCTCACAAGAAAAAATAACTAAAAATAAATAGTAAATTTGAGTTGTCACAGAAATATAGAACGGTAGAATTTATGGTCCACGTAACGTACCAAAACATTGCGAATAGAGCTCTCTTCTGACGGGGCAAATTCCAGTCTCCCGGGCTTGTCTTTGTTGAAGCTTCATATCCAGTTGTTCTTGTAAGTTGACAACATCAAGTCTCGTGGCTGGTGTACTTGAAACTTGCTGGACCCATAATTGGCCATTTTCTGTCCATTCACTGTTGATTTCAGCAGAGAATAACAGGCTTGAATAGAAATCAGTTGTCATGGTAATTTGTCAGTGTCAACTATGTGCATCCTTTTAGATCAGCTGGGTTTGTTTAAAAAGTTAATTTGTTGCACCTACCGTCTCCTACAGAGCGACTAATGGCAAAACCACTTTCATAGCAGATTAGAACATAAGTTGCCATTGTCACCAAGCAATTAATTAATTAATTAGGCTAAATGTACGGAAGTTACTTGGGGAATCAGAACCTCATAGAAAACAATTTGGAAAATTTTGGTATTTAAAATAAAAATTCTCCTGACCATTAGGATACAAAACTCTTCAATTTATTCTTGAAAAAGTTGGTGATGTTATTTAATCGTTACCAATCCATCTATCCCTTTCAACAATTATAAACAGCTGTGGAAAAGAACATATGAACAATACAGCTATGCAAATATACACAAATGGTTGCAAGTAATAATATTCTCATGTGACATGTTTATAATCACCTAACAGTCTTATAAGAAACAAAGATTATCAGATGCATTTTTATGGCAACTCAGTCTATTTAATATCAGTTGTTTGCAATATAACTTTACCGTGGTGGTAGTATAGAGTTAAGAATTTCATCAGTCTGTTGAGCTTTCTGCTGTTCCATAGGTGGCAATTTGCTTCCACCCTTAGGTGGAGGATTGGGCACAGGTCCTCCATTTGTGGGCTGCTGTGGTGTAGTCTTCAGTGCTCTAGCCTATCAAAGAAACAAAACTAAAATATGTACAAGAAAGCATTGCAATATTTAGCAAAGTTTTAGCTACAATAATGTGACATTGTTCAATATGGTCAAGAATCACCATTGCCAGTAACATTCAAGTTTGCTGATTGGTAAATGGTAGGCCCCCACCAGGCTACAAGTAACAACTAACATTACAAACGTAGGATTAAGGAGCAGCATCCAGCAAGGTGCTTAATGTTGCAATTACTGTAACATTGATAACACGCTAGGCTATGAATCACTGTCCAATTATTCAAGGGTCTTATTGATGCCAAGCATAAGCTACACTGCTACAGAACAGGTCTAATTGTAGCCTTGATTGCAAAGTAGGCCTATCATCATACTTCAAAGGCCTACAAATACAATGGTATGTATGCTAGCCTAGGCAGTCCCTACGATTACGAAGTACGAAGTGCTTGTTTACCCGTGGCGTCTTTTTCTCCGTATTCCTGCTCACAAGAACGGGGTTGTCATATTTTACCAATGAAGAATTCGGTGGAATCATTTTGCGTGTACTTATAATTTACCGTAAAATATCAGTAATTGAGGTTTAAATAGCAATTCAAAGTCTCCTAGCTAATTTTGCATCGGTTGTTATCGAAGTGTCGGTCCTTGGCAACGAACTATTGTCGACCGGAAGTAAATAAGTGTGTGTCCCAGAATGCACCGTTCACAAATGTACGACACAACATGGCCGCTACCATGGACTTCGAAGGTTCGACATGTTTCCATTTTGTCAATCTGCTTAGGGAATTAAGTCTTTTAAGAGAATCATAGTGGTGACCATTGATTGTTAGATAAGCCATTTTGTTTGCTTTATTTACCACAAACTTTACCGTATATTCTTAAAAATGCGAACATGAAGTGATCCGAATTCGACAATGACTTGAACAAACGTAACGTTAGGCTACCTACCTATACAGTACAAAACCTATTTGTAGGCATAACTTAGGTCTTCTTTTTCGGTAACAAATTGATGTAAATGGGAATAAATATTCATATGCTTACTGGGAACCAAACTGATGATTAAATTGTATCATTATCTAAAGTTTCGTTACAACGTTGGAGAGAGAAAACAAAAGTTCAACTAATTAAGCCTAGTGATCAATATGTTATGATTAAGCATAGGCTAGGCCATAGGAAAAAATAGCATTTTGCATCCAATCCCAGCAATTTTCTATTTGCCAATGAAACTAAAATGATAAACGTCTAATCCGAAAACTTGTATAACATTTACCAAGTTTGGTAGGAGAAAAATATTTACTATACTGTGTTTGACCACTTGCATCAGTTTTCAGTTAACAAGTTGTAGAGGAAGTTGCACAGTGTGGATCATACTGCAAGAGCCATCACATAGGCTAGGCCCAAAAAAATGTAACTATACTGTGGTTATTTTATGAGACTCATTTTTTCCCATCAGATGTAAGAGACAAGCTGAGGAAGTGGCGAGAAGACAAAGTCAGAAACAGCACGGAAACAGCTGAACTAGGAGAGTATCTTTTAGCAAATTACAGAAGGAAACTTGGAGATGAAGGTTAGAATAAGATGCTAAATCTATCCTTGCCATCTAAAATTAACTTGAATTTAAAATGTTAAAGCTGCTGTTTGCATTGATTTTCATTAGTGTTTGATTAACATTTTACATAAAATTACATTTCATATTCCAAGTAAAGCAAAGACTTCAATATATGTATCGTAATGTCGCAACAGCAACTCCAAGATTTACACAGAAGCGACCAATTTGGTAGCTTCTCAGTGCTGACAGCCAACCCACGTAACTGATGTAGTCCCTCCTGATACTTGATGCTGCAACAGTGTTTCCACCTTGCAATATAAAAACCATTTCGGTCAGAGATCATGTGAGCCAGCTGTTTTCTTCTGTTCTATTTAACATGTTTCAATGGCCAAATATTTACCACTTTCATGAAAAGAAAACTCTTTTCCTTTTGTGCAGTTTGGCCTTTGTTTGAACAAGTCAGTATAGCATCCCTCGACTGTGGAAAGCTAAGTCTTGCCAGGTTATGCATCCATGCAGTACGTGAACAATTCCCACAGAGTTCAAGATCAAAGAGGTTACATGGCATGCTGGAAGAAGCAGAAGGAGAGTGAGTACCTCTTTCCTTTGGCCGTAACCCAAACTGATATGAAAGAGATTAACAGTTGTTATTTATCAGAACTCTTTTTCAAAGAACCGTATATATCACTCCTAACGTTGACGGAAAGTAACAGGTATACCTACATCTTGTCATGGACCATCTGTTACCTCAGTAATTAGACTTTCATGATCTTGTATCTTGTATCATTTCTCCTTTGGCATATATAAATATATCTATATATATGGATAATGATAATGGATGGTGTTTTCTGGACTAGACAGCCATCCTACAATGTCAGATAGACTGCTTCATACACACATGTACAATATACGTGTGCATTTGTCAGTGCCTATAGTAAGACTGTGCATATCAACTTAAGGTTCTACGTTACTGCACTCAAAAAGTATTTGTTTTGGTGTCTGCATTTAGCCATTAGTTCGTTTCTTTTGTTCAGGGTGCGCAGGCCTGGCTTCAGTAGAATGAAATACTTCTCCGCTATACATTAGTTGCGGGGTTGTACGGATATCCTCCACTTTATGTGGTAGTCTTTCAGATTGTCATCCCTCAATTCTCAGATGGGTTTGCTTAATTCTGTTGCGTTTTGTGATTGCTATATCCTTTTTTGAATTCAGTTGTGGTGAGTGCAATGTAGGATTCTTTGTTATCTCCACTTGTGGCCTCTGCTTGGTAGATGATCCCTGTCTGTAGGCATCCACCTTTTAAGGGACAGTTGTGTTTGTTCTGCAGTTTCATTTCCCTCCTTCTTTTGCATTAGTGTCCTTTTCGTCTCTGTCATGAATGCGTCCTATCTGGGCAAAGTAATAAATATACCTTCACTATGTAACATATTTTGCTAAATTAATGAGACTACTCTCACCTTGGAACGAACGTTTGACAGTTGTACACATTCCGGCCTTGGGTCGTCTTCACGCATGACTTCATCTAGTCAGATCTTTCGTGGAGCTCCTTAATTATGTTTCTTATTTGTTTCTTCTCCAGCTTTGAAAGTGCCAAAGAAACGTACGAAGAAATACTGAAAGGCGATCCAGCAAACGGGGTGAGGTTACACTGATTTGAATTTAGGAAGAGAAAGTTATATCCTCTGCCTCCTCCTCCTCCTCCTCCTCCTCCTTCTCCTCCTCCTCGTTCCAATTGCCTACCCCTTCCTCCCGATGGGATAGTTAATCATTCCTGCAATGGGTGTTTTTTTCCTGCAGTCTAGGGGGGTATCTTTGCTTTATCTTTGCTGTGGCTTGTTTCTTAATCTCAATTCACCCTTTCCTTCTATTTCAAAAAAGTGGTGTATAAAGTCCTTGAAGAAAAGGTTTTTTTAATAGAGCTTATATTTAGGAGTTTGTAATGAATCAGATATTTTAAAGCTTGACTTTACAAAAGACTTAAAAAAGACTGCGAGATTCCCACGTGTTGTCCACATTGAGACCACTTTAAAGGTCTGCCCTATAGACCCCAACTATAGCACGCTATCAATGAAAAGTTTCTTGAGATTACGTAAAATGACCTGCCTTGGTGGTAACATGACCTCTTTTTACCAATTAGTCTGCAACGCCCTGCCACATATATTTCCTTGTTTGATCGAGGGTCTTTGTGTGAACGTTGTATGATTAACTACACTGTAGACATGAGCATTTTTCTACCCAAGTGTTTTCACAAATAGCTTAATGGTGTTAAGAAGCTATGCAGGCTAGTTGTAGAGCCGGAGGTTGATTTACGACCTTGGCAGGTTTGTTTATGTAATCACACAACTTTCCTAGCTATAGCAATGGTCTATAATTGGAGCCAATAAATCAGATCTTTCAGTGCAATCTCAAAGTCAGTTGTATGCTTCATCACCAAAACATGTTTTTTTTAACCAATTCATGTAAACAACAGAGCATCAATATCGTTAGTTGTTGACAATATTAATAACATATGATAAATATGTCATTTGAATCCATTAATGTCTTATGTTCTCCCATTTAGTTTTTGTGTTTCTGAGGTATTTGACCTAATGGTCGTTGTATTAGAGTAATTAGACTCCTTAGTCCAGTCACTTTGACAGATGAACCTCGGCTGCTTAAAACGGTCAAGGGTCAAGAATTGAAAACGTTATAGAAATTATACTACCTTGACCGATAGATAAGTGATTTTATCAGTCTACAAAAATAAATGTGTGCCTTATGTCGTCTTTTCAAAGGATTTTCTGATTTTATTCACAACCTTACCAGTAAAGGGTTTCTTGTCAAAATAAGAGAAAGACTGAAAGACCTGCTTAAATATCATGATTCCTCTTTAAGCTGTAATCACTCCAAGTGAGTAGAAATTTGTCTTAATTTTCTTTTTTTAAATTTTATCTGCCGCAGCTGGTGATGAAAAGGCTAGTCGCCATCCACAAAGGAAAAAATGATATCCCAAGTGCAATCAAAGAGTTGAATAAGTATATTGCAAGGTGAGTTCCCCACTCCCCCCCCCCCCCTCCCATCAGATTCACCCAGGGTGTTGGAGGGTTATTGTTTTCCAAGATATCCAGCTCTGAAATACTCTAAATGGTTCGAAATGTTCTTTAAAAATAGGTCAAGAAAAAAGGGAAATCATTTTGAATTTGGCTGCTTGGTCTGGACCTACTTGCTAACTTTAAGCTAACTTTAACTAATTCAAAACCTCAAATGTTTTTTGTTTTTAATTACATATATTCAACAGATCACTCATGTGGTGCATTCAGAACTATAGTTCTTGACTAGAGGTTGTAAGGCAGGCATCGGCAAGATGTTACTTGAAGTCACGAATAAGATATATGTTTTAAGTTTTCGGTTCCTATTGAGTTCCTAGATATTTCTGAGGAACTGACCATAATGATATTGTGCACTATGCTAGGTTAGTCCAGTTAGATTGATAGATGAGCCTGCTTTCTGGAATGAGAACATTTGCCTTTAGTTTTTATATATTATTATTAATTAGGCTGGGTGGGGGGGGGGGGAGGGGGCGAGATAATATTGTAGTGAAGAGGATGTCGGGCTGTCGGTAGTCTGTACTCTCCTGGACAAAACTTTCTGATTTAAGGTTTATTTGTTACGATGTTACTTTTGCGATAAGAGGTAGCAGTATACATTCGTGTGGCAGAAAATCATTCATCGTTTTCAGACATATTTTTCTGCCTTTCTATTTGCTTCAGTTTCATGAGTGACAGTGAGGCTTGGATGGAGCTAGCAGAGTTGTACATACAAGAACAAGAGTGAGTATGACCGAAATTACTGACTATACTCTGCATCCATTCTATCTTGAAATTGAAAATAGATTTGTTACAAAAACATTATACCTGTGTGTATTGAATATGTTGACTGTTTCATTAAGTTTGGAGGTTAATGGTTTATGCCTTCCTTTCATTTTTTTCTGCCTTTTGGGGGGGAGGGGGGGAAGGGGTTGTGATATTGAAAAATCTCAGTTTCTTCCATACAGAGCGCTATACCGCTATGTAACCAGGAAGCTGCTATTCAGAATAGCCGCTTACCGATGTTCCAACAATGTACCCTCTTCATCGCTATGTCATGCAAAAAGATTAAAAAAGAATTAATTTGTGCCTAAATCAGTACTTTTATCAATAATGTCATCCACAGCTATTCAAAGGCAGCTTTTTGCTTTGAGGAGCTGATTTTGTATAATCCCCACCATCATCTGTACCACCAGAGATACGCAGAGGTAAGATAGGGGGTAGTAAGAGGGCTGTCACTGATCTGGGACTAGGGAGGGGGGGGAGGTTTTTTGAATAATCGCCACCATCATCTGTACCACCAGAGATACGCAGAGGTATGATAGGGGGTAGTTAGAGGGCTGTCACTAATATTGCTCAGATGGGGCTGGGACGGGAGGGGATTTTGAGTAATCACCATCTGTACCACCAGAGATACGCAGAGGTAAGATAGAGGTATTAAGAGGACTGTCACTGATATGGCTCAGATGGGACTGGGGGAGCGGGCAATTTTTTTCACAGATCTTTTCACAGGACTTTCACTGCAGACTTTGGAGCCTGTTCCCCACACTGCCTCCACATATTACCCATCCCCACCTCCTCTTTTAACAAATTGCCCCCCCCCCCAACACCCCCCTAAAATAAAGTATTCTTATCTGCTTACAAGAAAGAACACTTTTTAATGTTACCAAAATGGATGGGATTTATTATGAAACAAAAACAAAATGAGGGCATTAAGATTACAAAATGGACACTTTTCAGTTTCATTGAACGTGAATGGGGGGAGGGGGGTGGGATGTGGGGTAAGCCACTTTTGGTTGATGATTATGGGGCACTTTTTCAAGTTTTCCCCAAAACACTCTGCTTTCCTTGCCCTGTATTGATACTAGTGTATTAGATTGCTTCTGTGTGCTCTGTAAAGCTGTATACATCCTCCTGTCGAAGAAAATAACTTACCTGCCGTATAAATCAACAGCAGAGTGAAACATTGGTATCAGGGATTTGATTTGTCAACCACTTGTTCATTTTGTTTACAGATTCTTTACACTCAGGGAGGTATAGACAACTTGGAGATAGCGAGGAAGTATTTTGCACAAGCAGTGAAACTGAACAGTAATAATATAAGGGCTTTATATGGCATGTTGCTGGTAAGTAGTCTAAGAGCTTCTTAACAATAATAATATTAAAAAATAATAATAATAATATTACTAGTAATAATTTAATAATTTAATAATAATAATTAAATAATAATAATGAATTGACTGCAAGTGGTAGGAAGTTATTTCTCTTCCCCTACCACACCCCCCCCCCACTTATTCCCCTTATAGTTACTATTTGATGCCTACTAGTAAATGGTTATATGTAACAAAAGAATTCCTTGCTAAGAATTGTGGATTAGATTATGAAGTCTACAGTTCACTTCAAACTTTGTATTGTTTCTGTTTGATTCATTTGGCCAAACCTTGTTCTCATTTTACTCTCAAATCTAACTGAATAGATCTATCTTGTTTATAGCTCAGCCGACCCGACCTTACTGATTGAAGTGTGAACCAATTCACGGGTTAATGTCACAGGCAAAAGATTCCCTCACTATTGATCGAAAACCTAATCTCAGTATCTTGTCCCCTAACATCTATTTATAATATGTCATCAATTTCAGCCCTTCAGCTCTAGATGAGAATAGAATGATTTGTTTCTCGCAACTGTGGTAGTTTTAACGTTGATCGTTTCGTCTGCAAACTGTCAGGTTTCTGTCCAATTGTCATTTGTTAGTATCATTAAAGTTTGGTCGGTGAAAGTGACACTGTGTGCTTTGTTGGAGTTACCTGTTACCTTCTTGTCTGGAAAATGACTCCTCCTAACAGGTTGCCTACTGATAATGCCTTATGTTATAATGCCTTTTGTTATAGTATCACTAAAGTAGCATCTTTGTTCTGTTTTTCCTTGATTTAAGCTCAACAAAGATTTAATAACGTCATAAACTGAAACTATGTCATTTCATAATTAACAATCGTTCTCTGACAGTGGACGATCTCTCAACTGTCTTATTGTTGTTCCTTCAAGGTTGATGTCTGTGAGTCTCTATAAATATGATTTCTTTGTTTTTGTTTGTTGTTTTGTTTAGTGTGCCTATCATATAGCATCGTCATCGAAATCAACCGCTAAGAAGAAGACAGAAAACACCAAGTATGCGTCGTGGGCTAAAGTACAGTTAGACTACAAATACAAGGTGAGGACATTATGGTAATTAGGATGATAACCTGGTGATGCTCAGATGATCATTGTTTATGTAAGCTGTTCTCCAGATGTCGCTAAATTTAAAAGCTATGTCTTTTCTGTTTCACTTTCAACAACACTTTCTTGTTATTAGTTTTACTCTTTGTGTATGTTTTCTGTGTCATACGTTAGTACTGAAAGTCACTGGTTAGGTTGAATTTTTTGCAATGAAATTTTGTCATGATATACATTAAGAGGTTTTTATAAATAAATTCATAATTATGTCCCTGGACAGATAATCTTGTCATGGTAAATGTGAATATTAATATTTATATGAATACTAAATATTAAATGTCTGTATCTTACTTTGTGATAATTTCAGCAATCTGAACCTAAAGATGAAGAAGTTTTGGGCGAGATGTTTGATAGATTAGCGATTACGTCTGGCAACTAAAAGAAAAAGAAGAAAATTCTGCAGACAACCGATGTCCTAAACCCACCTTGCAGATTGAAAATGTGCTCTATGGAAAGTCTTGTAAAATCAGATGACCAAGGTTTATCCAAACTGGGTGAAATGAGGAGTCAAGGAAGACATGAAAACCCCAAGATGTTCCACCTTTGATGTTCAGCCAAGTCTTGAAATCATAAATATATTAGCAGACTTGACCATATGTAGTGTTATCAGGGTGCTCTGGAGAAACCCAGATGGTCAGATTTGTGTTGATTCTATGAAGTTAGGAAATTGTTTAAGGAGATTATGTTAATTAGTACCAGTAACTCTTTATCCAACCTGTCTTTTTAAGGCACAATGTCATATGGATGGGGCTGCAGCATCCTGCAGCCAGGCTGTGAAGGACACAATCTATTGTGCTCTGCAGTTATCACACAGAAGGCCCTGCTGGGTCTGCATAGAGTACTCTCCATGGTTCCATGTTGATTCATCCTAGCTGAGCAGGATCTTGCAGCCACTGCAGCATTTCATTGTCTATTGTGCTCCACAATTTCACACAATAGACAATGCAGGTGTTTAGAGACAATCCCTATTGTCTGTTATTGAATCATGCTAGGAAGATCTTGCAGCTGCTGCAGCTTTTCATTGTCTGTTGTGCTCCACACTTTCACATAATAGACAATGCAGGTGTTTAGAGACAATCCCTATTGTCTGGTATTGAATCATGCTAGCAAGATCTTGCAGCTGCTGCAGCTTTTCATTGTCTGTTGTGCTCCACAGTTTCACATAATAGACAATGCAGGTGTTCAGAGACAATCCCTATTGTCTGTTATTGAATCATGCTAGCAAGATCTTGCAGCTGCTGCAGCTTTTCATTGTCTGTTGTGCTCCACAGTTTCACACAATAGACAATGCAGGTGTTCAGAGACAATCCCTATTGTTTGATATTGATTCATCTTAGCTGAGCAGGATCTTGCAGCTGCTGCTGCTTTTTCTTTAGTGTTTAAAGTTTATGTAATAAATAATAATAATAACATTGAGGATTTATAAAGCGCAGACATGTCCACTGATAACAGTGCTCAAGGTGTGTAGCAGTTTCTAAGACTCTGACCTTTGTCCTCTTATGGTTTCTCTGTGGTTTCTGTGTACACAAACTGCTGGGCATCTTGACAAGTACTTGTATAGTTATCTGACCAGTTTACATAACATTTTGTGATGCGATACCGGATAAATTATTCCCTGTTTATATCAAAATCTTGGAAGACAGGATTTTAACAGATAATTAGGATTTAACCATATCTTAGAGATGATAGAGTGGAGATCAGATGATTGTGTGTGTTAACTGTTAAGGAAACCAAATTTAACTTTACAGTTAGATATTTACATTAGGTTGAAGAATGATAAAGGTGTTGTATTCCAACTTGACTCCTGATGGTTCTTTCCTTTAATGGATTGGATAAGTTTGGTGACTAGTACGATTAAAATGGTATAGGTCATCCTGTCATACTTTTTGACCGCTGATTGTAGAGTGTATGTTTCGTTGTGTATCACAAAATCGTACAGATTCACCTGTGGACTGTTAGGCATTATGATCAGTTAGCACAAAGACTTGAGTAGTGTTATTTAAATTGAAGTATTAAAGAGATACCCATGTCTGTAGTGAGATGAACCCCCCTCCCCCCCACCCCCTTACCTTGAAGGATTGTCCAAAGGAAATATGTTTATCTGAACTAATGAAAGAGGAACATAACGTAAGCATTAATTTGCATTCAATTACTACGAAGCGTGATCAAGATATTTTGATAATTGAAATTATCACAGATATTGCCATTTATAAGTGATCTTATAGCAAACAGGTGTGATGTTATAATTGCACATTGACAGCAAAGTGGTTTGTCTTAACTTTATTTTTCACTGACATTGGATTTTATCGGATAGGGTTCCAACTTTACCTAAGAGGGATGTACAGTTAACAATATACCAATGAGGGTAGAGTATATCAAAACTAATCATATGAAAATATGTATCCCAATGTTGGTGGAGAAAGTTGTCGATAAATTTTGAAACTAATCAGACTTTTTTTTTGTGCTGCTATGACATCACACCTGTTTGCTTCAAGTTCACATCTGCTGCAAAACATACCAACTTCGAAAAAGGTTGTTCTCTCCAAAAACGGTGTATAGGAAATGAATGCAAAGTTCACCAGAATGCTTACAACGTGTCCCTCCGTCATCTGACAGGTATAAATTTCCACCTGAAGTATCGTTTAAATATTTCACAGCACATCTGTTAACTTTGTTAAAATTCTTAATCATGTAAGGAAGGTTATTCTCTTAATTTCCATGATGCATAAAGAAAATTATTGCATGCAAACATGCCCAGAGTTTATGTAACAAAATGTGGAATATTGGTGTCTAGTAAAAAGAACAATGCATGCAGGAGGGTATAGGGTAAGGTGGTAATAATGGGGTGCTACTGTCAGTTATTAGAGGTAATAATGGGGTTATTTGATTATGTTAATGAACCATCTTTTACTTGATATTTTTTTTTTTGGTTTTGTACATTCCAGTCTGTTATATTGATTGTTTCCTCTGTTAGTGTGAGAAATGAGGATTGGATTGGGGTGGACAACTAGTATTAGATGTTTGGGTGTGGTGCAGGGAGGAAAATATGCAATTCAGGAGGATGTGGGAGGATACTGTTGCTTTAATGTATCATCAAAATTCTGAATTACTTTGCCGTTTTTTTCTTTGTATGTTGATACCGTTAATTTTCATGCTTGAAGGTGAACTGTCTCGTAATTCGATCTTTCCTTTAAGCTGGGAGTGGAGGGGGGAGTTGGTTTTTGTTTTGGTCTTTTGATATATTTCCCTTTGAATGGGGAGAGGCACAACTCGTTAAGCCTGGCAAGGTTTTCTAAGCCACTTCCTTGTTGTATTTACATTTATGTTAGTAATTTTTTAATGTTAAACCTGTATATTGAGGAGAAACAAATAAATGGAAATGAAATGAAAATTTAACACTCAGTATGACAGAAAGACTCAAAATGGGCATGAAATGTAAAGCTTTTATTTGATTTGTTCTTTTTTGTGTGTTTTACACTCAATGCGCTCAATACTATGAGTTAATGCTCTCTTTAATAGCTGTAAATGATTTTGAGAGTTGTGCAATTGGGGGAAAGTATTTTTAGGAACTTTTTTATTGTTTTCATGCACTAATACTTTGGGGTATTTATATGTATATGGTCTAGCAAACATTGGAGTCTTTTAGAAACCACAGATTATATTCTCAGCATTTCTGTTTGTGATTAACTTTCATATCTGAAAATCTGGTAAAATTTGTAGACACTGATGCGTGACAACTGAATGGTCTCGGATAAAGATGTTAGGGAAACTGGGGCTAAGAGGAGTAATAACAGTTTGTTGAAATGAAAATTCAGTCTGTACTCTCACGTGGAGAATAATGGAACACCAGACAGCAGCACGCCGATTCACATAGTATGATAAAGTAATATTGCATCATAATAATATAATATAAACCATTCACAATAATATTGTTGCATATAGTATGACCCGTTTCACATGGTATCATCAATAATATTGTATCATAGTAATATAATGTAAAACTGCCACAGTAATATTCTTGCATATAGTAAAGGCTTCATAATTGCACCTTCATAATTGACGCACCTTCGTTATTGACGCACCTCCAAATATTACTAGCAACGATACAGCAGGCAACCTAAACTTTTTGCAGCCAAGCAGAGTTACACATTTAAAGAGTTTGAATCCATTTCAGCTATGTGCTTGATCAAATTGTGTTTTTTTTTAAAGCTTTTAACCCCCCCACAGTTTTGCACATATGTTGGGCATTTGGAAATCTTACTCTGTAAAAATAACCAAAATTACCTCTCAACATGATACCACTACTCTCTGGGACCTGAGCTTAGAGGCTCAGAGCTGAGTAACTACGCATTTGAAAAATGTATTCAGTTGAGTGATTTGAATTTTTCCTTGATAGCTTTGTTGATCAAATTCTTAAGTGCGTCAATTACAAGCCCACCATGCTATTACCTGTTTCACATAGTATCATAATAATATAATATAAAACATCCACAATAATATTGTTGTTGCATATAATATTACATGGTTACAATGATATATTATGATAACAATTATTTTTTTTTTAAATATTACAGTACAACAGTATTATGTACTAGCATGCGACTCAGCTGAATTTAAGAGGTTCTGTACGTCAATCAAAGCATGATTATATCACAGTGGGTACGTCTTGTGTTATTTCTTAATCTCATCAATAAAATGGTCAAAAAATTGAGCTATATTTTTTGTCTTCATGTATTGTTTTTTTTTGTTCATTTGCCTTTTTATATCTCTGAACATTTGTTTGCATTCTCTAAATTACCCAGTGAAACTGTACTGTGGCAGTGTTTGGGGAAATTTATTTGGGGATGTTCTATAAACAACCAGAAAGCCAAGAGGCTATGTAACTCCTCACTACCTCCTTTTCATGAGAAAAATTGAATTTAAACTGTTCACACAAGGTTCTTGTACCTAATAAGTTGAATTCCCAAGTATTAAGGTCGTAAAAGCTTACCATTGCTTTTGAAACTAAAGCTAGCAAATTGTCAGATTTTGACCTCAGATGACCTTTGACCTCTGAAAAACAATAGGGTTCTTCTTCCCACTAATATGGATCCACATACAGAGTTTGAAAGTGTAGAGTTAATAACTGTTCTCAGGCTAGGACTGTTATGAAAAAAAAAACAATTGTACTTTTTACTCACAAAATGAATTTAAAGTGTATATCCATTTGAAGTTGAAATATTAGAAACAAGCATTATTTCTCAACAGTTACTGTGGCACAGCAGCTTTGTGCTATGAAACTGAAAGCATAGGACAAACTCCTTGCCTGGGGTTCGACCCCAGGTGAGGTAGCATTTTGATTTTCTGTTCCTTTTCGACCTACTTCCATTCTGAAGTTGAAATATTAGAAACAAGCATTATTTCTCAACAGTTACTATGGCGCAGTGGCTAGTGCAATGTAACCCGAGACAGTCAGACAATCTCCATGTCTGCGGTTCAAGTCCAGCTACAGCCTTTTAATTTTCTGTTCTTTGGAGCAGGTGGAAGAGTAAAGGTAAGAAACAAGGTTTAGCAGCTTACACACAGACACACACACCAAAACAAAAATATACATTAGGTCAAAATTTATTGCATAAACATAATATATCCACTTATAACCACCAAAATATTGCATCCATTTAGAGCCAACCAGAGAGAATTGGTATAGGCAAAGAGTTGCTAGAGAAGGATAAACAACATTTACTTCTTATATGGTTCACTGATTACTGGATACATTGATTGAACATGAGTGAATCCATTTCAAACCAAATCAGTTCTTTAATGGCACTAATTTCTCCAGCCCTGTTATGACCACCTTTGAACTAACTGTTCCATAAAAAAAAATGAAATAAATTGATGTTAATAATAGAAAAAAAATTCAGAGCTAAGATGAATTACCATCTAATATTTTAAGCACACGATTGCAAAAAAAAAACCGATTACAAAGTCCTTCTTAGTAGCAAGATTATCAATAGAGTTTTGTACCCTTTTGAACAATTAGAAGTGTTATTTGATCGGATTTCTAAGGATTTACTTCATTGAAAGAGAGGGAAAAGAAAGCTGTTAACAAACTGCTTATCTATTGCTAAAAGCCTGTAAAGGTAGATGAATAAGTTAGAGGGCTCTTCAAAGGCAAACCGAAAATAAAACAGATTTATAATGACACAGTAAAACTAGTGGGATGGATGAACTACTTAGTGTTATGTAGCTTTATTTTGCAATATAAGCACTTTTTAGACCGTACGGATAAACCTATCGACCAAAGAAATATGGTAACCCTACACTAACGGTAACCGGACATATGTCAAGTCACATTACCAGTGATATAAAAATAACTGTTAGTTGGCTTTAGGTCACCTAACCTCCTTAGGTACACTCCAAATATCACCAAGTGTATATTCTCCTGGTTTACTCAGAAGAGATCAAGTCAACACTGATGTTCCACTCGGTCCACGTCTCATACAAATATTAAAGATATTCTCTATTTTCTAAATAAAATCTTCATCATCATTCATCAATATGCATGAGGTATATAGTTGACCAATCAAGAGACTGCTTTTCTCCAGGACCATGAACTGATCCTCTCACATTCACATTCTCCTTCCGTCCACTGCTTCCCTGGAAAACCCTCTCTCCTTTTTTATCTTTGACAGCTTCATACGTCTTCGCAGCAGAATTTGATAGTTTATTCCCCATCTCACTGGTTCTCAGTACTCATCCTTGTCATTGAAGAATCCTTGGCATCAAAGAATCTCCTTGGCATCGAAGAAGCCTTGTCATCAAACACTCTGCTTTTCCCTCAGGTTAAAGGGAGTGACTTGTTGTGCGACTGGCATCCACTGTTGTTGGGGAAATAGATTTTCCTTATTGCATTGCTGCCCTCGTATGTCCTGGTCTTGATTTCCGCTTCGACTTGATCCAATGGATTTATGTTCTGTTGTAAAGAGAAAAGCAAAATTGGGCAATAATATTATTCCTGGAGGAAGGTAAAACTCACTGTTGAGCAAGCAGTGTCCTAAGACCAAGGGATTATATAAGCATATAAACACAACAATCCATTTAACTTGAAAAATATCACAAACAACTGCTTCGGAATGGTTGATTTTGCTTTCCCTATCTAAATTACGAGTTTAACTCGGTTTAGCCCTCGCTTTGGTTTATACCCGGAAAAAAAATAACTAGTGATTTTTCGAGTATCATGTGACCTACGAAGTAACCCAAACTGTCGGCCTTATCTTAGTTAATGAAGGTTCTGCAGCAGGAATTGACTTTCACAAAAGAGCTTGAGGAGTAAGATACAAGCCAAGCGAGGGCTGACTAGGTTGAACTCGTAAAGATCAAACGGACCAACCCCGGTGAAGTATTGCTGGCTCCACTGTTACAAGTCACAGCGAAATCTTAACAATACATCTATATATCACGTCCGCCTGCATTAGAACACAGTAATCTCCATATTTTTTTTTTTACATTTGGTGGTTTGCAAAACTGTCGGAACCTAAATGTGTGACAAAAGTCCACGCTACATATCATCCAAATCCTAGCCTTTGTTTGCCAGATTTAGAGCAAGAGTTAAACCAAGGACTGCATCAAACCAATGGATTTTTCACACAAATTACATTCTCAATTGACTATTTTGCTTCTGGCACGGTTTTCGATTGTGCTTAGTATTAAGCGACAATTGACATTTCCGACAGTGTAATAAACACGTGGGTGTGTGTAATTGTGATTAACATTCATTCATGCACACACTCGCACGCTGCAACGGTGATAACAGTCAGACCCAAGTGCTGCATACTATCAGAGAGTAGACATTGGATTTACACCAGGAGATGCAGGATTTTAAAGAGGAAAGGGGGAGGGGGAGAGGGTGGGGTACCTGGGGTTGTTGATGCCGACCCCGATGTAAGGGATGTGGAGGTCGTCCATCAAAAGAAAAAATTCATATTTTTACGCATGAGATGTGGTGCATTCTGAGGCATATTTGAACTACTATGAACCTGGTCTATAATTGCAAACATTTAAGGTTGTGTTAATAAATACTTCCTCGTAATTCGTTTGTGTAGGGTTGAAAAGGAGGATGTACAACATACACCCCCCTTACCACCCCCACCGCTCCCCACCCCCCACCCACCTCTCCCCCAACCCCCATTCCTGGATCAATGCCTCACTTGTGGTCGTTAATTCCTTGGTTCAGCTATTTCATGATTATCTTAGCGGACAACGTACCTGCATAGACTGATATTTTTCCATGGTTATGAGTCGTCTTGAGATGGTCATGTTAATCTTCTGTTCGCTGTTGGCGATGACTTTCAAACAAGGATGTTGAGGAATGTGATCATCTGAATATCTGTACAAATTAAAGAAAATCTCTTCACAATTTGTTTGGTGGGTAATTTCATGAAGGATATATTATCTTTTATATTGTTCACTTAAAAATGCACATCTTGAATGGCACATTAATCCTACAAAAATTTTGAAATAGCAGAAGAGGTGGTTTGGGGCTAGAAGTAGGATCAAAATCAGAGACTGCACGATTACAAACCCTGCGATCTTACCGTTGAACTACCCAGCAGGCCTCAGATGTGGTGATACCTACGTACCCATTTCTTTCCTTCACGGATGGGTGGTGGGTGTAGGGGGGGTGGGGGAGAATGGGGGTTTTGTTACTCATGGGCCACAATATCTTGGCAAAACCTTATCACCAGGGATGACATCAAAGTTTCATTTCATGTAGCCCAGAAAGCAATAGGGAATGGATTTCATGAACAATTTTGAATATTTGTGAGTGCTTTACGTAAATCAACAGTGGAAAACAGTGGAAACAAATGTTGAAATGTATTTCAGCTGATTGAGCAGGGAATTTAATGTCTGAGGGTTGAGAGTATCATAATCATTTTACTTTTACTAAACACATCCCCCCCCCCCCGTAGCACACCTTCAATCTTAGGATACGGTAACCACATTTTCCCAATTAATCCAGGGATATGATGATAATGTTAACCTCTCCACCTCCCCCCCCCCCCCCTCTTTCTCCATTTCCTTTTTGACATCAAGTTTTATGAACTGAAACTAACATTTGAAGGGAGGGCGCAATTTTGAGGGACCTCTGAGTGCTTTGGTGGTTCTAATGTTTTAATGTTTAATGTTTTGCGATGAAATTATTCAACGATCTGAGATGCCTTCATCTGTAAGTCATGAATATATATGAGGATATAGCAGGGACGGTACATAAAATCCGGGGACATTTCAGGTGACGGTATTAATCCAGGACTGTCCCCGAAAATCAGGGACGTGCGGTCACCTTATCGTCAGAGCCCCTCCTCATTCTTTTACCATTTACTGTTCAGACGACAACTGAAAATTTACTATAAAAGCTTTTATTGATTGTACCCATTGTAAGGGGTGGGAGTTGGTGGTGTTGAGAGGGGGCAGGGGTAGTTTTATAGGTCATATATGTTAAGGCTATCTTTTTTTTTAGTGAGGGGTAGTACTTTTATAGGTGTTTAGGTTATCTATTTTCTTTGATGGGAGTACTCTATTCGATTAAGCCCAAAAGGGTTTCTTAGTTTACTTCCTTTCACATATTTTTACTTATTTGCAGTTATATTGTCTTGTTCATCTGTTATACTATGTGATGAAACAAATAAATCAATTTCAAAAAAATTTAAAAAAATATTTTTTAGCAAGTATTGATAGCCTTTATGACTCATAGTAACAATGCACTTACATTTCAGGGGATGGCAAATTAAATCCTCCATTTCTTAGAACTTCCAAATCAGATTTACAATTTTTCAGATAATTTTAGAATGGGAACCTGTCATCTGCTCCTCTATGAAAGGGTAGAGCCGAGACCCTGCAATAATATCCTTAACTGATGACATCCTAATAAATTTCCTAAAATTGATTGATCATGATCAAAATCCTAATCAATTTCCTAATTGGATTATCCACAAATATTGATGAAATCCCAGCCTTCGTCTTGCATTAACCTCCAAGAGCTTGGATCTAGAAACTCCTTAACACTAGGCCTAGGGTTTCTTAATGCAGCTAATAAAGCCTACCATACACCCATTGTATCACAATACTTATCATGACCAGGTACTAGGTACAATAGCTGAGTCCATAAATAAGTAAGTTGAAAATTCATGTTCAAGTTGTTCTTAGGATGAAGAAATTTCTCTGTATTCTTACACTTTTAGTTTTGCTGTAAACCGGTACATTAGAGACCATTTTGCTTGGCATGGATAGAAACCTGGCTGCCACAGGTTTATTAGAAAGCTATGGTTCAGAACGGTTGGACTCGATCAGTCTCAATATAAACTGATATTACTTATTACATCCCTGTTGACAGGAAGCTTGGGTAAAGACTGTTATAGATATAGGCTTACTTTGTTCGACTAGCTAGCCAATAATGAGTCACTTGCATTTGGTCACGCCTGGTATTAACTAGTATTGAAAGATACTGAGAATTTGAGATAACTTTCCATCATTATTAGACATTTCTTGTTGCAGTGTTTATTTTCTATACTGAAACCTGACAGATATTGTGGATTTTTCATGACTTTCCAGGCTTGGAAAAAATAAATTTCAGATTACCCTGACTTTCCAGGACGAACCTTGGAAATAAATGTATATATTTTTTTTTAATTTGTAAGGTTTTATATACAATAATTTCTATGCACCTTTGCATTTGTTGCCATTTGACCATTTTTATGGAAAGCAGTGTAGTATGCAATTCAAGATAATGTGTTCTTTATATTCATTCGACCAATGAAGAAAGTAAGACTTTACTGCCAGTTTTTGTCAGAGGAACAGTTTTCTTCACCGTTAAGAGCTAATGTTTAATTTGCAACAAGCTGTGACTATTGAGTGACTGAGTGAGGTGTATACCCAACAATTTATTTCATTTTTTTTGTTTACCAATGGGGCACAATTGTTAAGGATTTTAGGGACTCAGAGAAAACCTTCAAGTTTTCCGTTTTGTTCCCCCACCATTTTTATATGGCATACATACTCTGCGTTGACCACCGGTAGCCAGTATACCAGTCTGCCGTGAAGCCGGAGGTAACGGGCCGAAAAGTTCAGAAGGTCCTTGAAGATGTCAGCAAGGTGGTAGCTCATGGTGGATGGAATGTGGCCTTCCAATCTGGAGCAAATGTGGATAGGAATATTTTAATAAATAAAAAATGGAAATATAGGAGAAGTGAATCTAAGGAGTTTAGAAACGCATTTTAGATGTCTAAAGGAGAAACTCAACAGGATCTATTCAAAAAAAGAATTACAATACGAGCAGTTGCGGATTTAGTGAAGGGGTGGGGGAACAGTACAGGGAAGAGGGCAGGGGAGAGAGGGTTACATGGAGTACATGAGGGGTACTGCGAAATCACACCCTCAAAATATTGGAATCTTCTGGAAGTTATTCAACCTTACATTGAAGTTTCTTTAAAATAGACTAACATTTGGACAAATATATCTATATAAAGTGTCAAATCCTTTGTATCTGGTTATTGCCGTCTGAAAGTGTCCCAACTTGGAAACTGACACATCAGAGGAAAGCTGACAAAGTGGTCTTGTCCCAATTTTGTATCTGAGACACTTTCATGGATTATACCCCCACATTTAGCCGAATTATACAGTTAACTTCAATGCTTGCACGGTGTTAGGGAAATGTTTTTCTCTTCCGTCGAGCAGTTCGAATCCTGACCTATACAAGTATAATTCTTTCCATTTCTGGCAGAGACGGTAAACCATTGGTAAAATCACAGAGCTGGAAGATAGGACTAAACCAGTCTGCACACTCAGCTATCACCACTATCATGACCATTATCATTATCTTAAAGAATATTTATGCCCTTAGTATTTACCTTATACCATCATACCTAACATTGCTCAAGTAACGATACTAGAGTTCCAAAATCTCCTATGTAAGAGGGCAAATCCCCAGGTGGGGGGGAGGGGGTGAGTCACTACAGTCAACCATGATAGAATACAAGTACTAGTACAGACTCACAACATGTCTGCTTTACGATATGACAGATTAAATTCACTCACGTCTGATCTTCTAATTCATCGTAGTGTTTGTTCGTTCCAATCTTCCTCGTTTTCTCTCTGATTCCGTAAGGAGCTGAAACGAGGAACAACAAGTCTGTTAACCAGGAATCGAAATCAACAATAAGGCCTGGATTGATTATTGGGACATTAAATCCACACAAGAACTTGTACAGATACGTACAATCGTTCTCATCCCAATCTCCTATTCTCTAGGTTAATTTGCCAATATAATTTGGTTAGCAGTAGGAGTGGAACCATTGAGGGGGACCCACAGCTCTGTACCCAACCCACCCCCCCCCCGCCAATCAAATTTTGAAGCACTTCAAATTAGCTCCAAGCATATTTATTGTGACCATAACAAAATACATTGTGGACAAGCTTTCAGCATGCTTCCACATGCGTGTATTACTTACATTTTACCATTGATTTACTTCTGGGCTGTTATTTCATTGGTGTTCGCAATACCTACTGATACTTACTGCAGGGATGTAAGTGCAGCCCCCCAAAAAAAATGGAAAACTATTCGGAGACCCCGGGTGAATGCCGTCCTAACACATCCTACTCCTAGCTCTGACTACTTACACACTATCGTTATGTTAGGCTAGCTCAGAAGTATTAGCGCTAACACATCTTACCCCTAGTTCTTACTACTTACACACTATCGTTATGTTAGGCTAGCTCAAAGTTACGAATACGTCACAGCGAACTACGGAATAAAAAACAGTCTCACATTCGAATGCGATCACAAATATCGACTTTCATATGGGTATCCCGTAGATTTCCGCCGCTCACAAATATCACAAGCGTTAATTCCGAAAGTTATGTCGAGCACCAGCAGTTACGAAGATATTAATTAGCAGTCCAATCAACGTGAATTAGGCAAGGTTTTTCAACGACAGAAATGAGCTATGGCGATTTAAATTTCGCACGTACGTAACGATATTCACATGGCACAATGTTGTACAGTGCAATGCGATGATGCGAAACAGGAATGGTATTTTGATTGATCGATGAGTGATAGTTGAAGTTAGCTTGCTGCAACGGGCCAGGCATTTTTGCCGCGTTGTGTCTTTGATATTCGAACAATTTAGTGGAACTTTATTGGAATTAAACAAAACCGGATTTCCGTAAAAATACAGAAGACTTACATCCCTGAAGAAAAAAAACGGATTTCCGTAAAAATACGGAAGACTTACATCCCTGTTACTGCTCCCCTCCTTCCCATTCCCCTATACCCCCAGCTCCTGAATCTAAAACGTATATGCGATGAGTGAGGATGCATTCGTTGATTTTAGAAAGTAATTTTAGTATGTAGGTAGTAAATATAGACATGTAGCCCTGCCGTACAAATCAGTTCGCAGTTGTTTAACAGTCTTGCCATTGCGTGAACTGAAGGCCTGCATAGCCTATCACATTAGGTAACATTAAGCTTATGTATGCCCAATGGTATAAGCCAAGTTGGGTTTTTAAGTTGAATGCCTTAATGAACTGGGTACCTGGTGCACCGACCTGCAATAGGCAAAGGGGTACCCGGGAGTAAATTTTTGGATCGTTCCCATCACTAGTGATGACAAATGTAGACAACTAAACAATCATTCATGGTTTGGATGATCTTCGGGATAGGATGTGAATGATTGACTCTAGTCTATCCAGTATTTGTAAGAATTAGAGAGAGTTTTGCCTATAAACAGAATCTGCATCTTTTCTAATGCAGACCAAGTAAGAGTTTCAGTATTGCACCTGATGAAAAAATCACTTGCATTCGAGGTTGTTGAAAGAAAGATTTCTCATTCGACCCGGTACTTACGATCTGTGACGATCACATCAAACAGTTCCTGTTCTCTCCAAACGTTGAGAGCAAAGTCGGACACCATGACATCCAAGTACCGGTCATGTAGATTGTACTGTCGCATGTTGGCTAAGATGTTCTCATCATTTCCTATGGGAGAACAGAATTAAATGGATGTTCAAAACTATCATCCCAAACCGGTTATTCAGCCTTAATATATATCATCGAAAACTATTCTTTGCGTTACTTACCAAAACCTGAAACTTTGCACAACGACTTGACATTTGCGATGATGGACATCTGCGATGAGGATGTATGAAAAGCAAAAGGTTACGCCCAAACGAGTAAACTAAACACTATTGTGTGGTTAGAATGAGGAGGAGGGGTGGAAGTCAAGAAATGGACCCACTCGAGGAGGGGTGCAACTGACACTGGGAGGAGGGAGGCCAATGCTTAATTAAGGTTTATCAGGTCATTCTGGACAACAGGAGTGTATTAGTCATGAGGAGACAGGTAAGGTAAGTGTTGGAAATTATTAAGAACACTGTGATTACTGTCTCTTTACCTCTGAGGGTGACCTCTCCTCTTGGTTTGCCAAAGCTACGGCTGCTTTTACCGACCCCGTGGATGGTGTTGACGTTGATGTCGCATCCTGCCACGTAACCACCGAAATGAGCAGCGGCTACCAATAAACTACCTGTGAAGAGAGCGACAAGTTAGCATGCATCTTCATCACCATCATCAATTCATCCCTGCTCCCCCCCCCAAAAAAAAATCTTTCTTTGATGACATCCAAGTTTCTCATTTCCCTAGGCTGACTGTGGCCGATAACTTCTAAGTACTAGGAATCACCCCAATATAAGTTCCCTGGTGATCTATGATTCAAGTGAGTGATTTCGTTGGAATTGGAGTTGAAAATTGACTGAAACTTAGTAAATATGCATACATTTTCATGGAGGAGGTTTATTGTTAAATTTTTTAAACATATTTTACCAACTCTTTTTTTTTTTAACATTAGCTGAAACTTAGTTAATATGCATACATTATTATGGAGGATGTTTATTGTTAAATTTTTTAAACATATTTAACAACTTTTTTTTTTACTGCTGAGATGGGCTCTACATATTATTTTATTTCTTCAAACATCTTGTCCACCAAGAATTCATGGCAGTTCTTATTATGACAATTATTCTAGCATTTGTTTGACTTTCTCACCAGTTTTCATCAATTATCAATTTTACCAAACCTACAAGAGACTTTTTTTGCATCCAAAGAATGGTCATCTGATATTTCATATCATTCCGTCCACCCAAATAATTTTCCATGAGAAAATAAAACAAATCTCACAAAGTTCTATTTTTATTCTAACAATATTTTCTTTATTTGAAATGAAAACTTGGTCGACATATTTCAACGAAATGTGTTGTCAAAGTATTAAAATGTATGAAATTCATCATTAAAAAAAAAAAAAAAAAAAAAAAAGCACAAAGACAATGTTTTGACTAGAACCATGATTTGAATCAAAAACCGTATTGAATAAGCTCAACACCAAAGACCGCTTTGACTGGAAGCAAGTCCCCATCCAAAAGTAACAAAATTTTACTTCAATTTGAAGGAGTATGTCAATACTGTACTAACCTGTACCCACGAAGGGATCAAAAACAAACATGTTTGGTTTCACACCGCCCTGGTTGGCCATGATGAGAGACAGTTGAGCATCCATGCTGGTGTTTCCGATAAAATGTCTCGTCTTGACGGAGTACTGATGGGCGAGGTACCTCTGACCTTCTGAGACCTGCAGAATTTAATCGGCAAACATTGTCGATGCAATATTGTAAAGGAAAATTAAAAATTGCTACAGTACTATATGTATTTTGATTATAAAAATTGAAACCCATGATTTAAAAAATAGCACCGACCTTTCTTCCAACGTAAACATAGAATGGTTCCTCGGGGGCGCTGTTGGGGTTCGGTCCATAGTCTTCACAAATATAAAACAGATCATCTGGATTCTCCAAGTCAACTCTCCCTTTAAGAGGCAGATTCACCATAAATTGCTGTATAAATGAAAAGCAAGCTTTTGATATGCAAGAGGGTACATTCATCCTCATACTGAAGATGCATGATAACTTTACATGCACAGGTAACACAAACTAAATGTCTATCTAACAACTTTTCAAAAATGACTTGAAACTTTCAAAGTCGAATCGCATTTAAAATTCTGAATTCTTCTGAGACAAAGTATGTTGTTATATACAATAAAGGATTCTAATGTTTAAAAGAAATCTTTTTTTTTCTTGTACCCCATAGCAACATTTTACACCAATTGTGACACAACTGCAACAATGGTACTCATTTAACTGTATAACATTACTTACTTACAAAGAACTGAAGTCTGTATTTTGTATTTATTTGTTTTATTTTCATATAAGATAAATAAAATAACAGTCATTGTTTGAAGTGATCAACATTTAGTGAACTGAAGATTGCCTTCCATTGTTTATGCCACCATGTAAACTTTTAGACACAAAATATCCCATCAAATGCAATTCACTCATTCTTATAGATATTTTCAACACTGTCAAAAAAATTGATACGATTAAAAGTTAGAGGACCTCATGTTTGTATCCTAGCAGCCAGTGGCGGAGCGTCCATACAGTCGGGGGGGGGGGCTGATGCCCCCCCTGACGGACTCAAATGGACTGCTGGCGCCCTTTTCAGCTCTTTACCACTTTTTACTTATTCGCGATTATTGACTTTTTTATTGCGCTCTCATCTACCTATTGACATTTGTAACATTTTGTTGGTGTAATTTGGCGATAACACCTATTTATTCTTCGTTTATCTGCAAATTAGCCAGGCCCGGAAAGAGTCATTTCCGGCGATCTAGGGAGTATCTTTACTCAAAAAATTTCTGTACGCTACACACCAACCTGTGGTGGCGCTCCGCTCAGATACTGTCGAAAGCGCCCCTACAGACCATTCTCGCCCCTCCTGACCAATACCCCTAGCTCCGCCACTGATAGCAGCTCCTCACTAACTGTAACTAATTAGTTACAAATTACATATTTTAGTAGATTGGCAGTTTTCAACAAATTTTCTCTCAGAAATATCTTATTATGAGAGTAGCTTTCGAAACTTTTGCAACACTTTTAAGCAGTCATTTTTATGTCATTCTCTGAATAGAGTTAACATTTTCTTACATGAATCAGGTCCAGTCTTTTGTCTTGTTTTATTTTCTTGCCAAATGAATGAACTCTCCAGCAGAAAGAATTCTCCTCTGAGCAATAACGACTAGTTTCTGCCGCGGGAAGGGCCTTGAGTTGTTCGCAAACTGAGGCCCTGGTGGGTCCGTGAGCCAGGACTTCCATCACCGTCCGACCAAGGATGGACCTTGTCATGTACTTGTGTACACTTTCCTCATTTGGAAACTTCAACATCAAAAATGGACTTTGCTGAAAACAGTTGAAACATGAAAGGTCATTTCAAAGTCAAGATTGGTTAATGTTCCCAGTGAAATTTATTCCCAGTGCAATGAAAATACTCTGGGAACAAAATACATTCATGTATTAAAAAAAAATAATGATAATAATTTGACTGCCTCAAATGCAGATAAATTTTAAAATCGTTTACTATAATAAGGAATTGCTATTTGCAACTTTTTGTGGAAGAAAAAACTATGCACCACCGTACCATCTTTACTGGTTACCATAGTAGAGTTAAGTCAGTGTACACAGTTCAAACAGCTACTGGGTGCACAAACTCAAATTTTGACACATTGCTACATGGTCAACTTCAATGAAAACCAACGATGAATATCAATTTTAGCTTTTCTATTTCCTAAAGTATTTGTATAAAGGCAGGCGCAAATTGCACTGACCCGACTGCATCTAAAATATATGTCAGGTCATAGTCTGGTTAGTGCGATTTGCTCAAAATTTTCCTCACGACCCAACCAAGATCCGAAAGTCGGCCCTCGTCGTGACCAACTCGGGCATATCAAACATGTTTGATATTCCGTGTAGGGTCGGGGACCCTTGCATCACAGTTGAGTCGGTTCGTGAAAGTTTGTGGCTCTCCACGACCTGACTGCGATATGGTACTAATGGATAGCCAATGAGGAAGCATAGTGACATCAAATGAGAGCTCCAGAAAGTCAAAATGGCAGCCCCCATTACCCCATATAGACTGATGACCAGGAGATCAAACTGTTGGGTCCACGCATCGGGTCCGGCTAGTGTGCAGCTAGCCTAAGATCCGATGCTATAGAATTGAAAGCGTTTACTTTTCTCCAAGAAATATCAATATTACACACATTGTAGTACACACTGATCAAGTTATACCTTGAAAAGTCTGCAGTATTGGTAGACTTAGGAAGTCATCCCCATAATTCAGCATTCTAAAAATTGGTAAAAAGTTCAAAGAGTACTTTCAGGGAGGAACTGATCTATAGGAACATCTTACCTTCAGATATATATATAAAGGAGTGTTCAGTTACCCAATCAAACTTCTCATTGCAAGAGAATGCTAAAGATGGGTGGCGGTAAAAAAAAACACTTGTCAAAGTTGAAATATGAGTGGCAATTATTTAAATTTCCAGCATATTTGGGAGGCAATTTTGATGACCTTTCATAATATGAAAACTGAACAATAATGAAGGGGCTTCAATGGGAACTCTATGCAGCATTAAATCACTAAATAATATCTTATCTGTTGCTGGAATAGCTGTAAGAAAAGCTATGATTTTACAATGGGTCCGATGAGATCAAAGTTAACATTGAAATTTGAAAACAAAAATACAAATACAAACCTTAGCATCGTGATTTTGTTGACAGACTTCAGCTTTGATGTGAAGCAAAGAAAGAATTGATGTAACTTCCTGTTGAGAAATTGATCAGTAAATGGTCTGAACTATAAATTGTTTGACAATTAATTGCAACACTGGCATTCAAATTATTGCACATTGACATTCAGATGGTGGCACAATTGGTGAGAGAGAGAACAGGAAATTGGTTAAAAAAAACTGGTATAGTAACAATTTAGAAAATCTCAACTTTGTGAAACTAAAAGATTTTTCTAGAAACTTAGGTCTACTTATATTTATCATTATTTTTTCCCTCCTGAATGAGACAAAAACCCAATAACCATCAGTGTTAGTCTAATGTGATGGAGAAAACTGCCTTGAACACCTTCCATGAACAAACAGCTAAGAGAAATTCTTATTTCTTTTGGAATGTATTTAGAGATTTAATGTTTCTTCACAGACAATGATTTTGACTTGATCAAGCCTAAATATGACATCACCGAGCCACAAACGTGGCAAGATATGCTTTTAGCTGTTTGGGAGGGATGTCCTTTGCTAATACTAGCTATGTAATATTGCTAGTGATGTTGGTTGGGGACCAACAACTAGGCCTTGCCAGGGACATAGCCAGGGGGGGAGCAGGGGGAGCGACCGCTCCCCCCCTTTCAGTGTTTTTTTTTTTTTTTAAACTGTCATTTTTTTAGCATGGTATTTTGTCAGTGCTCTTTTGATCTTGAATACTCGACAGCTCCGTTAATTCGATTGTAATCGTAGTAACATTCACGCCTACTGATTCAACTACTTACTTAGTTTGGCAGATGCAATAAGCTAAATTTAGCTTATAGCCAATTACAAGCCTACAGTTGGCCACTGCGTAATAAAATACATATTGCCTACCTAACCGCACTCTATGGAATGTCACGAACTGTATGCACAACAACGTCGAAAACGTTCGTTCAATGAGTCGTCCTAAGTTGTTGCACGAACAGCATGTTATAAAGCTAAGCTAGCAATCTTACGTGATACGCACTTCCTATAAATAATTATTACACTGCTAATACACTGCGATAACGATATTTGTTTTTAGGTCACTGCATTTCTGGCTGTATTACAAAATATGAAAGTTTATATTGTCCATCAGTTAAGTTCATCAAATGTAATAAAGTCCAGACATTGGACAATAAACAAGAATCATCCTACTGGAAAACTTGTAAAAGAGCACTATGTTTGTCTTTCTGATATATTATGTAAAAGAACATGTAAAAGAATTTAAACAGGAAACAAAATCTGCTGATAATGATATCATATGATCAGGGCGTAGCCAGTATGTAGCACGATAGTGTCATTCAACACTCTACCCGCCGAAAAAGACTATAGGATCCGATCTTGTCAGTTTTTCAACATGTAGTTTAGTACCCGTTTACACAGATAATATTTCAGTTGAGAAAACACTTGAGAAATTTGCATCAGATGGCAATCGTCGGATAGCTCTCGCCTTCTCTTATTAGGCTAACTTAAACATTTACTAGCTACAGTTGTATCAAAGACATTTCTGAACTATCTTACTATCTTTGCATCTACAAGTATCAGAAGTTGAAAAGTAAGTAAGACTACTCTGTACATGTACCTTCAAGGGCGGCGGAACCGGGGGGCACAGGGGGCAAGTGCCCCCCCCACTTTTCCTCAGGTTAAAAATGTGCCCTTTTTCTACATAAAACTTGTACTCTTGATCACCTTATTAGGTCAGCGATATTTCAATAAGAGATGTAATCCTAATTTAGAACTATCAGGGGCGTAGCCAGTATGTAGCACTGTAGGCCCGGGCCTACACTTTTTTTGGCCAAGTTATCTTTTTTATTAAAACACCCATAATTCAAATCCATAAGCTTGCTGGACGAGTTTAAGAGTCTCAGACAGGAAAAACTATTGAAATGAACGTAGCAAGATTATGGCTAAATTAGGTGACCTATTCTTCTGTCATCTAGGCTGTCATTC
This sequence comes from Apostichopus japonicus, assembly GCF_037975245.1. Lineage (NCBI taxonomy): Eukaryota > Metazoa > Echinodermata > Holothuroidea > Aspidochirotida > Stichopodidae > Apostichopus > Apostichopus japonicus. The sequence continues at coordinate 30,572,961 of NC_092577.1, forward strand.
ATATCGCGTGCCGTTTCATTCAATACTCTACCCTCCAAAAAAGACTAGGATACGATCTTGTCAGTTTTTTAACATCTACTTAAGAACCCATTTACGCAGATAAAATTTCAGTTGAGAACATTCCACAGTCAAATAAGCCTATCGTTGATTAACAGACTTTATATGTATAGAGCTGCAGCACTTTGTTGCCTGTTGTTGTCACGATCGGCGTTCCAAGTTCCAAAACAGCCTTTTCGATAAACATTTACTAGCTACAGTTTTATCAAAGACAATTACTGGCTATGGTTGTATCAAAGACATTTCTGGCTGATATGTTCTTGTTAATGATTTTAGATAATAATAACAAACACAAAAGAGATATGATGTAAAACAGAAACTATGGTGTATTGACTCGACATACGTCGTACTAAGGATCTTGCGAGAGTGAGATGTAAACAAAAACATGTATGGAACGCCAGAAAAGCTTAAATGTAACATCCCCCTTCTTAAGTATACAAATATACTTGAATGTCCATAAAGATGAAATGTCCATGGAAAGTATCAAAAGTGATGATCCCATATATCAGGTAGAACTGAAAAACAAAAAAAAACAAAAAAAAAACAAAAGACATGTATACCTGAAATGTTCTCTCCCAAAGCTCAACTCTAATGCTAACATACAGGTGTAGTGATAAAATATATACATGTACATGGCAAGAAACAACAGCACAAGAAACCTTGCATGAGCCATCATTCCATCACATAATCTTTGTACCGAGAGGGGGGCGTCCGGTTTCTAACCGGGCGGGTGTTGGCAACACTAGTAGCCGGGGTTGGAAAGGGGTCCTCCTCGTGGCTCTCCGAGGGGGTTGGGAGTTTCCCATCATCAAGACCATTTGAAACTGAAGTGGGCAATGGTCTGATGTGCCTACGGTCACGCTGATACTGTGCGCCGTCAAGGGTCTGTACAGTGTACTTCCTGTCAGACTGTGTGCTGACAACTTTTGCCTCTTGCCAGATGGATTCTGGTGATTTTTTGAACCAACACTCTGATTGAGGGTTAAGGGTGGGTGGTTCCCGATGATGGGTGGCATAGGATTCAGTGTGCTTTTGCTTCCTTACCACAATACTCTCTTCTCTCTCACTCGTGGAAAACTGAACAACAGGCAGGTGAGCATTTACCTTACGTTTGAACATGAGGGTGTAGGGGGAGGGGATTTCAGAGGATATGGGGGTGTCCCTTAAGGTTGTAAGGATATCCCTGAGAGAAGCTTTACTGCTTCCACTATCTGCCTTCTTCAACATGTTCTTGATGGTTTGGATGTTCCTTTCGGCTCGCCCGTTGGCCTGTTGGTGGTGAGGTGCACTAGTTTCGTGGGCGATTCCACGTTCCTGGCAAAACTCTTTCATCGCCTCGCTGGTGAGTTGAGGACCATTGTCCGAGATCAGTTTGGCTGGACGGCCGAAGTCGGTGACGATGGAGTCCAGCCTGTCGAGGACTGCTTCGCTTCGCGTGTTTGGCAGAGGGTCTGCCCAGACGAATCCGGTGAAGTAGTCGACTGCTTGGAGAAACTGCTGGCTCCCGTATTCGAACAGATCGATACCGATGATCTCCATTGCTTGCGAGGTTTGTATGGGTTTCACTGGCAGCTTGGATTGGCTTCGCTGATGTGTTTGGCATGGGACACAAGATTGAACCATGCGCTCAATATCATTGTTTAGACCTGGCCAGTACACCGATTGTCTGGCACGCAGTCGAGTCTTCTCGATGCCCTGGTGCTGCTGGTGTAGAACGCTTAGGATCTTGGGTCTCATTGTGTCGGGGATCAAGATCCTGGATCCTTTCAAAATCAACCCATCATGTATTGCCATCTCGTGACGGTGCTGCCAATACGCGTAAGTTATTTCATTGCAGCGGTTTTTTTCTGAAGGCCATCCTTTCATGATGTGGCCTTTCAGAGATTGCAAGTTAGTGTCAGATGCAGTGGCTGCCCGGATTCTGTCTATAATGAACGGTTTCATGTTAGTTATCTCATGAACATGTACGTCTATGTGAGGGATCGGTTTGGGCTCGCGGTCTGTTGCTATACATCTCGAAAGACAGTCAGCCATGGGGACGTTCTGCGCAGATACGTACAGTACTTGATGGCGTAATTGTATCCTTGCAGCTGCAGCATCAGTCTCTGCAGACGGCTTGGCATTTTGCTGATGTCTTTTTTCGCGATATCCTCCAGCGGTTTATGGTCAGAGCAGATGATGAATTTGCGGCCGAAAACATGGTACTTAAAATAGTTGGTTGCCCATACTGCAGCTAATGTCTCTCGCTCGATGTTGCTGTAGTTAGCTTCAGCTCTGGTGAGGGCTTTTGATGCGAAGTGTACCGGCCTCCCGTCCTGCACCAGAACTGCTCTAATCCTTTCATAGATGCATCGCATTGTATTTCGATAGGCTTGCTCGCGTCGAAGTAGGCAAGAACAGGTGCTTTTGTGATGGTATACTTGATCTTATCCAGCGCTGCATCGTGGTTTTCTGTCCAGACAAATGCGGCGTCGTTCTGAAGGAGCTTTCTGAGGGGCTCAGTTAGCTGGCTCATTTTTGCGAACTTTGCAAGGTACTGAACGAGCCCGAGAAGCGATTGTAGCTCTTGCTTGGTAGATGGCGCTTTGAGGTTCCTGATTGCAGACACCTTTGCAGGGTCAGGTGCTATCCCATCGGCGCTTAGGATGTGACCAAATAATTTCACTTTGACCTGGTTGAAGTAGCACTTGTCGGAGTTTAGCCTGATGTTGTTTTGCCTACAGGCTTGGAATACCTTCTGAAGCGCTATGTCATGCTGCTCTTGGGTTTCAGCAGCAATCAGTATGTCATCTTTGATGCAGAAGACGTTGGCGATTCCTCCTAGGATACCATCTAGGTCTTGCTGGAAGATGTCTTGAGATGAGATTAGCCCGAATGGTAGCCGTGTAAAACAAAAACGCCCATAGATGGTACTGAACGTGGTGAGTGTTTGCGATGATGTGTCCAGTGGGATGTTCCAATACCCACTGCGTAGGTCAAGCGTTGAGAAGATCTTTGTGTTTCGTAGTTCTGGTAAGATGCCGTCTAGGGTTTTTGCGTAGTAGTGTGGGCGCTTGATGAACTTGTTTAGCTCGCGAGGATCAAGGCACAGTCTCAGTGAACCGTTGGGCTTGGTCACTAGAACAATGTCATTGACCCAGTCAGTTGGTTCCCGCACCTCGCGAAGCATGCCCAGATCGAGTAACCGGTCTAACTCTTCACGTAGCGGTTGTTTAAGCGCATCTGGTGTTCGTCGAGCTGGTTTCACCACTGGTTCTGCATTGCTTGTTAGCTCAATGTGATATTCGCTCGCAATTTTGCCTATTCCAGTGAAGACATCCTCGTTTTCCTTAATGATGTCTTCCTTCCGACCGTGCATGCATGCTTCATGAATGTCGTAGGAGGCGCAGCATTGTTGGCGCTCATCACATGTAAACCGAACAATGCCAAGCTCTTTGCATAGATCCAAACCGAACAGGTTGTTACCTGATTCTGTCACGTAGAAACTAACGCTGTCAACACGTTTTTCTCCATGCTGGACGCTAATCGCAGTTGCGCTTCCAAGATTTGTGATTGGTTTATTCCCATAGCCGCTTAATCGGACTGGTGATGGCTTAAGGGTGTGCTGTGGCCCGAAAAGTGCCCGATAGGTATCGAAATTGAGGATGTTCGCTTTTGCACCTGTGTCCACTTTTGCTTTGAGGCACAAACTCTTGTGCTGCTGGGTTTTCACCCTGGCAACCGCGTATTTCACTCCTTCCGTGTTATGCTGGTTCACAGTTTCGATGGTTTCTAGGTCAAACCCATAACTGTCCGGATTGTCCGAATCGACGTCTCCGGCGTTAGCATGGATTTCATGTGCTTGTTTGTTTGCCGCGCAGTTTACACTCGGTTTCGACCGGCATTTCTTCCGCCAGTGGTTCCGCTTGCCACAGTTATTGCAAGTTTGGCCGAACGCTGGGCACTGCTTCGATTTATGAACTAACCCGCAGTTGCCACATTCTCTATTTGGTCCAGCACTTGTTTCGCGGTTGTGCTGATATTGCGCTTGCCTAGGATTGTAACGTTTTGTATTTACTGTTTCGGTATCGGCAACCAGGCTCTGTTGTTTTCCGCTCATTGATTTGAGTTGTGAATTGGTCGCTTCGCTTATACGCAAACTTTCTAGTGCTGTTTTTAGTGTTGCGTCTGACTCTTTGAGTCGGAAAAGTCTTGCCTTCGCTGCTGCGTCTGTGCAACCAATGACTAGTTTATCCCTAATCATCTCTTGTTCTATGTCGCCGAACTTACAGTATTCTGCTAATTGCATCAGGCGCATGTAATATTGGTCGACTGTCTCTTCCTGTTGTTGAGATGATAGGAAAAACTTATGCCTGTCATATAAGACATTCCGTGCTGGCTTAAAGTGTTCGTCAAGTTTCTTGATTATGCTATCATGGCTTTTGCTTTCTGCGTCTGTTAATGTTAGTGATTATAGGCGCTTTCGGCATTCCATGCCCATTATAGTTTTGAGTGTGGCTACCTGGACAGCTTGTTCTTTCTGGTCTAGGCCAACAGCTATCCTATAATCCAGCCAGGCTTCTTTAAACGCAGTCCAGTTTGTTTCCAGGTTCCCCGCGCAAACCATCGGTGACGGCGGCGGAATTGAATATGCCATGTTTTGAGCAAAGGCTGTGATACAGTACAACGGAATAAAGCTTATACTCACACCTAAACACAGCAGCCTATCGTACGTTACCAGTGTTCAGTTCCGGTATTCACGTGCAACGATCGCTGGTTTCATTCGGCGATTTAGCCACAATGTTCCACGTATTCGACGATTTCGCGATGAGAATCACGTCGCAGGGTCACCATGATATGTTCTTGTTAATGATTTTAGATAATAATAACAAACACAAAGAGATATGATGTAAAACAGAAACTATGGTGTATTGACTCGACATACGTCGTACTAAGGATCTTGCGAGAGTGACATGTAAACAAAAACATGTATGGAACGCCAGAAAAGCTTAAATGTAACACTGGCCTATCTTTGTATCTACAAGTATCAGAAGTTGAAAAGTAAGACTACTAAGACGGGGGGTGTTGATGGAGTGATGTGTATACGCAAATAAGATAATACAATAAGATTTATAAAGGGTACTAAATATCAGGCTGCATCAGTCCAATCGAATTTCTGCAAAGTGCCCTTTGACGTCGGTGCCTCCCCCCAGATTAAAAGTGCTTCCACTGCCCTTGTGTACCTTGCTAATTTTAATACATTATGTATTATTGAATTACGTACTATTTTAACTCGTTTGTTTTTTGGGTTTAAAAGTGATATTGAATGAGGTTTCTCAAGTTAGCAAGAGGCCAGGGAACCAGAATGAACATTCGGGAAGGGCTGTTTCCTGCCATCTGAGGGGTTTGTAAAACCAAAAATGTTCTTGTACGCTCCGCGCCAACCAATGGTGGCGCTCCGCTCAGATAGTCATGCCTACAACTTTGAAAATCCATATCAATCGCAAAAAGTGCTCCCCCCCTTTCAAATTCCTGGCTACGTCGCTGGGCCTTGCCTATACTAGTTAATTACTTTACTAGTATAGTCAGTATTGCGAAGTTCGGCATACTGCGAAGTTTTGGACACCCTAAGAAATACACGATTTCACCATGAAAAACTACAGGAAGAGCCAAATTTCACCAAAAAGTACGAAGCTACAGTTATTTTCTCTCACAAATGACCCGTGTGCAAGAAATTACTTACATATTTGTCAACAAAATGACGAAGATCTATGAAGTCTGTTATAATTACTGAAAGAGCAACTGCGCCACCCATTTTATCACCAGCTCCACACTGTGGGTTGCGCGTCCGAACTTCGCAATACTCTAGCAAAGAAATACCAGTTCCACAATCACGAAGAATCTTCTTGGAAAACAACGTGAAAACAGTTTGCAGGAAAGAAAGTTTGGCCGTGTATCGTACTATAACACAATTCTCCCACCATATGAAGTATATTTTCTGGTGAATTATACCAGAAGATTTAGTTTTGGGGTGTTTTAAGTCTTAAGTGTCCGAACTTCGAAGTCACCATGCTACTAATAAGGTAGGCTATGTGGCGTTATAACGTAAGACTGCCGACATTTCGCCAAAAGGGAAGCGTAGCTTTTCAATAACTGGTATATGGAGGATTCAATAATACATTTAATTTAAATCATGAAGAAAATGTACTTAAGATACAGATAGTACTTACGGACAGGCGAAAGTCGAAATGTTCATGTGCGAAAATAATCATGAACTGCCTAAGGGGCGCAGCCATATTGTTGTTAAAGTAAGTGGAAATAAACAATTGTGTTGGCGAGTGACATTACCAAAGTCAAATTTTGCATTTAACAATAAAAATATCAATATAAAAACTTAAATAATCTTTTTACCACTAAATATTAATGATACAAGGTTGCCTTTTTTTAAATATCATAAAAGACGAAATATGGATTCCATCTTACACTGGAGATTAATCGTCTGTAGGTTTTAAGTTTATGTAATACTTACTATACTGTAAATACGGTTCTAAAATCTTTGCTTTCTTATACAGTATACATAGGCCTATACATGCAAGAAAAGCGGAAATCTCTTGCTTCAACTTAAATATTTCACTTGGAGATTTGGAAGATAAGGCTAGCAAGACCAGATGTCTTCAGACATCGACAAGGTGGCGGAAGAATTAAGAAGAAGAGGCGTAGCCTCTCAAGATTCGAAAGAACAATGTAGGACGACATCTGAATCAAGTCCAATGCAAACAACATCTTCAAAACAATATGTGCAGGCAGTTTCCCAATGGCTAGACTTATACAGGAGCCATTACATGGCCCACTATACAATGACGGTTGCACCATATTACATGGCAATGGGCTATGCCCAAGCAGCTTGTCAGTTTATGGTGAGCCAGTCTGGTTCTGGTAACGTTATTAACATCAATAGTGGTGCTAATCCATTGTCAGGGACACCACAACCTAACCAAGCAGCTAGTGTTGGGAATGCACAGAATGGTGGACGTGTTCTTGGTGAGGACTTTTTCTCTCTTTATTTCTTTCCTATTTGCCCTCCTCACATGATTGAAAATTGGCAGGCCATAGGTGTGCTAGACTCTCTGGGAGGTTTTCTTTGCTAATCTTCTTCTTTAATATCTTTTGAGGATCCACATCATGGACATTCAGCACTCTTTTCCAAGATTGATTGTTTTCTTTTTACATGCCTACATATATTAAGTTGGGCCTTAGCATCATTTGTGGTTCTTGTTTCTTGTTAAAGAGCTCTACAAAGTTACACAGTCAGAATATTACCTTAAGCATAAAACATTATCAAGGTGAAATGTTTTGCTACTTCTCCCAGTGCAGTTGCTTCATGTTTGTTCTTTTGCAGTGTCCATCAAATGACTTAAAATATATGCAAATTATTTAGATAAATTTAGACAACTAACACTTTGTTTGATGAATACACCTTGAGAACGGTACGCCTACCATCTATATCATATATCTCATATATATATTTCATAATTAAATGAAAGTTGTTTTGTTTTTCTTTTACAGCCCGTGAATATGTAGTCCCTTCCATCTACCGGAGGGTTTTTGCCGAGTTAATCGATTTTGTGCTCCTTTTTTCAATCAAACTGACCATTACTATGTATGCCATACTTTACTTTGGTATTGTGTAAGTATACGTTCAATGTCTTTCCTATGATACAAATAGCCATTAGAAATATACATTGAAATGTGTTGGGTGCTTTAAACGCACTCATTTGGCTGTTATCAGTTTTCACACTCTGAGCTTCAAGGAGTCACCAAATTGAAAAATGTGCATTTGCTCATACATCTATGTGTCTATATTTCACATAGGAAGACTGTTCCTTCAGGATATTGTAACATTCTGCAATAAAAGTTCTATACTATAAAATCCTTACCAGTGAATTCAATGGTTTGAGGCCCACAAATGAGTACTACCAATAATAGATAGAAATTTCTTTTCTGGTTCTCACTTAATTCTTGGAAAACTCCTTAACTCACTTGGTCTACATTAGTCAGATAGGTGGAATTTTAAGCTAATCATATGACAAGGATTCACAAAGCCAACTGGCTTTGTGGTTTGTTTAATGGGTAGGGGGGGGCGGGCTTTTCTTGGCTATGACTTATTTTTTTTTTTTGGGTTAGATAATTACTGAGCCCTAAATGAAGGCTTCAACACAACTAGCATTATTAGTAAATATTATAAATTATTATTTCCAGTGACCAAACCTCATTTGCTCTGAAATTCCTGGCAGAAGAAATTGATGAAGATGCCACGATGGACGACTTACAACAGGTGTTAGGAATTGCTGTGATTTACAGGTCATTTGTCTGCATTTATGAGGTATTTGATATTCATGAATATGCAAAGTGGTCTTTTTCGATACACTGTATCAGTCAAGGTTTATTAATGGCTGATGAATGCAAGTATGCTGCTTCCCCTACTCCTGGTGGCAATAATAATAAAGCCAGTTAGTATTTCCTCACACATCTCTTACATGATGCACTAACCACTGCCTGCTTTCCCCTACCCATTTCACCTCCCCTCAAGTTGCTGAAAGTTGCTAAATCTAGTAATGTCATTAAATATTGCACTATGACATTGCTGTCAGCCCTCTCCCTCCTTCCTTCCTTCCCTCTTAAAGGCATTGAAGACTCACCCCAAACTGCGTGCGGCCATCTGAAAAAGTTAACTTTCTGTTGCTTGCGTGTGACGTTTTGTTCGTGTCGCTACAAAATGCAGACAGTAATGAAACGTGATACCTTAATTGTTATCTTTAGCTGGACCTGAGATGTCCATCACTGTATCGTTTGTATACTGTGCTGTGGGAATTGACCGCAGCTGTATGTACTGACTGTACACTAGTGTCTAATTACCGATGGTACTGTAGCAAGCTGTTTGTGTATTTTCTGGGATCGATGGTGGAGTTTCAAAACTTCTGTTACACCTGATTCGAAACTAGATCAAATTACCGGCATTAGAAGTTTCTTTTTGCGCAAGTCTTCACACCCTTTAAAGTTTCTAAATTGTGAATTTGTTTTTTTGTGCAATCATCATGCAAACTTGCGATGTTCGGTCAATAACTCATAACTACATATGCATGTTTTTTTTTCATAAACTCCCCCATCGTAGACGATATTTCTTGCGAGTACTATGAGAAGGGCCACGCTGGGTGGCGCTACTCCCGGCAAGTTTCTGATGGGCCTGCGTACCATCTCCTGCGAGAGAGTCCAGACCATCGCTCCCAGGAGAGTTCAAGTAACCCTACCAGATAACCTGACGTATACACAGTGAGTAATCGGTCGAAAACAAGAAAGTTAACAGTGCGTAAGTTTAAGTTAACGGTAAAGGAAGAATAGGTAGATTTCACACACAACCACCACACAGGAGGATTGAATGTACGAGCATCACATTAATGCCAACAGAAATATCTAGTCGATAATGAGGGGAAATGATATAATGTGTCAGGATCAATAGGTTTCCCAAACTTGAGAGAGTCGCATCGTATAAGTCGGCGATGGCTGTTTTGCCGAAACAGATTGTGTGGTGTGGTTTTAATGGTCGGTTATTAAACTATCAACGATATACAGAGCTGAAGTTAGTGATGAATTCCACGGTGTCATGGATTGACTACACTATACCCGTGTCAGTTAACGATCTTTTATAGTCAACCCATTCATTTGATTACCAGTGAAAATCAGGTACCGTTTTGACTGTAGTTTGACTAACACACTGTTACCAGGAGTTGACTACACCTTCTGACACAGACTATAACCAGTCAACTGTCACATTTATTACAAGTCAGTCAGATTTTGTAACTAGTGTAACCGCCTTGCGCATGGGTTAACTATATCTGTGTGGTGTTATGAGTCTAAATGTTTTTATTACTCATTCAGTTTGTTAAGTTAATTAAGGCCAAAGTTTCATGTGTTCAATATTTTCTCTCTCTCCACCTCTCTCTGTCCTTATTCTTTCCAGAGCATTTGGTCGTGCGGTCATCAAGAACTTCTCGATGGCTTTCTTTTTCCCAGCATGCATCACCATCTTTTTCAATCCCCACCTGCGTTCTACCTACGACATCATAACCAAGACTATGGTTGTATCCGTTAGTCAAGATTTTCCCAACGATGTAAACAACAACAGGAACCCTGGAAGGTAACATGTCAAATTTCAAAACAGTTGAGGGGCAGTCTGCCCGAGGGGAAGAAGAACAACAACCTGTTGCTTATAAGTTATATATGTAAAAAGATCTGATTCGAGTACTATGCATTATGGTTTTTGTAGAAAAATATGTCTCCAGTCTTTCATAAACTGTCATAATTGTACGTCAACGAAAAAACTGGAAAATTACTACAATGACTGGAAGAACTGACCACCAGTGAATCAATTTTTATTGAATGTTCAATCAAGTTTATATCGAGTTAATATTATACCAGTGACTGTTTAGAAACACATAGGGTCGATATCTTACAAATGCAGTCTGTGTGATTTTTATTTAGGGAGGGGGGAGATGAGGGGGGGGGGATTGCTTGTTCTCTAAAGGATAAAGGTTTTTGGGAAGACTAATTAATTAAATATCAATGTAAAGGCTTGATATGAAGTGTGAAACGTGAATTAGTGTAATTCACAGCAAATGACAAAACAAGAAGAAGAAATTTTACTGAGCTCTGAAATTAAATAAATGCAACATATTAATCTAGAAGTTGAAACAGTAAATTTTAATTAGGGTAAGCCATTAAGTGAAACCTCAAGTCAAAGCTGATTGTCGAAATTAAAATTTATTGAAGTACTAATTTTGTTTTTTATATATATGTATGATATCGCAAAAATTATTAAGCATCCAAGGGCAATATATATGAATCCATCTCTCAAAATATTTTAGTGTTTGATGGTTGTTTCCTTGGTTTGTCTATACCCAAAGGTTTCCGACTGACACACACGCCCTGCAAAGAAGTGGTTGATAGAGGTTTATAACAAATAAAATGTAAGGCTAGATGGCTCATCAACCAAACATGAATCAATTTTTGAAGCTTATTTAAAGATGTTTTATTTAATTATATGTTTATAACAGTATTAGAACAGGGTAGTCCAGGGAAAAAATCTATGTTAGACCGACGAATGAGGAACACATTGTAAGCAGTCCTGGTGAAATTTCCATCCAATTTCCTTCGTGGCATTCTCAAAAATTGGATAATTGAAATGTGTCATAACCCGTACCTTAGGAGTGAGCTTGACGAAGCAAACAGGCATGATATCCATGACAATTGCAAACTGATAGCGAGAATGTGTCTGTTTTCGCTTTTTCACGTTATCGCGTTGACCTTGGATTAGATAGGGTTCCCACTTAACCTACGAGAATGTGGTTTTAAACTAATATACCAATTACAGTTGTTGGTGTGTGCATTCATTCAATTTTCAAGTAGAAACTTGAAATTACATGTTGAAGAGAGACATAACAGAAGGTTGTTATCAGCGTGCTGCAATGACATCACAACTTGTTTCCTTCAAAAAAGTGTCAAGTCAAAATTTGTGTAGTTTATCCCGAAAAATGGCACTTATGAATTGAGTGAAAAAAATTCCACCAGGATGCTTAGAACATATGTTCCTCTTTCGTCTGTCAAATTTTCATTTGTTTCCTCTTGGCTACCTTTTTGTAAATTCTGACTTGTAGTACGATGGACACCTAGCCGATTTGCCTCATATTTAGTACATTTGTTCATTCAAATTTCTGTTGAAGTTTTTTTTCTTTTCGAAAAGCTCTTTTTAGTTTCCAAGATATACACATTTGAATTTGTGATAAATCTGGGGAAACTCATTAAATATGTTCAAGCTATGAGTGTTGAGCTCATCAAAAATTCTTATTTTAGGCTTTTAATAAGTTAACCCCTAATTACATATATCAATCAAATAATGTGATGCCTCCTCTTTTTCAAAGAAGGCAATCAAATATTTAAAAAAGAGCCTTAGGCCACAAACCTGTGATCAGTTGTTCTTGAAACAAAGGTGGTAAGAACAAAGGGATAACATAATAGAACATTAGGCAGTCAATCCCTTTACATCATTAATATGCATATTATTAGCTAATATTTATTCATAAATTAAAATATTAATCAAGAAATAGACTTGTACAATAGTCAATCTTTGATGGATTTTGATAGGAGTTGCAGCTATTTTCATGATTTTCCTTAATGCCTATTAGAGTGATTAGGGCAATGTTTTTCAGTCCAGTTCAGTCCGTAGAGCTTTTACACCTTTTTAATTGAGTGATGCATTATTTACAAATACGGGACAAATTCCAGGGATTGGTGTTTTTTTATTTTTAGGGAGAAAACACCGGTGCTAATAAACCAAGTAGATTATTCTTTCGCAAGACTGCCCTGGATTTTATAGCTGTTGTATTTTGTTTGCTAGATAAGTTTCCATGGTAGTATTGTACTGTATATGTTCTTGTTTTATATGCGTATTACTATACGATAATACTAACCTTGAAACTGAGAGAAACCGTAAATTTCCTTCGTAAAGATGCATTATACGTTAACGTAATATTTATATATATAGTAATGCTGTAGTAGTTTTCTTGTTTCCAGAAAAAAAATTATATTCAAATCAATATTTACCTTTAATAAGTGTATGGGAATAAGTGCAATTAAGTATAAGTTTTTGGTATTAATTTTTTCGGATTCTTGGTTTATATTAGCTATGACATTTATTCTGTTCTTTAATTTCGTACTAATAATTAACCCTGCTTTATTTAACCAAGATTGCAAGGAATCCTTTAAGCAAAATCGACATGGTATAAGAAAATAAACTTTTTAAATTCAAAATGTGCGTGTTTTTTTTTTTTCATTTTAAAGTGAAACCCAAGGTGCAATAGGAAACTGAAATGTGAAATTATCAATAAACCTTAAAATATATCAAATGAATCATAAATGTTTTTGATGCAATTCGATACTAAAATTGTTAATATTAGACTCTATGGGTTATGACCTCGACTGGTCAACTTCCATTTTGAGTTATAACGAAAGAGTCAATAATGTTGACAATTTTATAATTTGGGACTCACATGTAATTATGACTAATATGAAAAAATGTCTTATAGACCAAATGTTGATAATTGCATCAAAATTCATTGATGATTTGATAATTAACCTTCATTTGGAAGAGGACAAATATGGCCCAGGGAGAAATCTCACCGTCATCAACTACAATCTAAATTTGTGATAATACTCTGTAAGTTTCCCAAAAAATTTGCCCAACTAAAACGAAAATGCTGCTTTAAATTCTAAATAAATTGACTAAAAAGTTGTGACGTCAAATTCAATTTTGAATGTTAACTGTATTTGATTATTATTATTATAAATTTAAATCTTGTTTCTTTTTAACATATTAAGAAGTGTGTCTGTATGTAAAGCATGTACATATGTGTGTATATTTTACCTGTCTAACATAGTGACATGGACATGATACTTAAAGGCATTGAAGACTCGCCCCAAACCGCGTGTGGCCATCTGAGAAAGTTAACTTTCTGTTGCTTGCAAGTAACGTTTTGTTTGTGTTGCTACAAAATGCAGACAGTAATGAAACGTGATACCTTAATTGTTACCTTTGGCTGGACCTGAGATGTCCATTGCTGTATCGTTTGTATTCTGTGCTGTGGGTATTGACCGCAGCTGTATGTACTGACTGTACACTAGTGTCTAATTACCGACGGTAGCAAGCTGTGTGTGTATTTTCTGGGATCGATGGTGGTGTTTAACACTTCTCAGTGGCGTAGCTACGGGGGGCCTGGGGGGCCGGGGCCCCCATGAAAACGGCTGGCCCCCCCCCACTGCCCCCCCCCACTGGGAATGGGGTAATACAAAAATGTTGTAAAAAAAGAAAGAAAAAAACACTCATCAGTGCGATTCACTAATATTTTTTGTTCAATAATTTGGGAATTAGAGTTACACAATTTTCTCGTCTGCATCTGGCAGAACTTATTTGGAATTGGGTGTTGTGTGTGGGCGTGCAGGGGGGCCAAAAAAACCTGATTTATGATTTATGAAAAAAATAGAAATCATATAGACAAAAAGCCTTTCCCGGTCAGATAATTACACGAAATTGGTGTATAACAAAGACAAGGGTGTCTTCTACTCCACGTCTAATTTTAATGTCGATGGGTGTTTCAGAGAGGGGACAAGAGAGTGGGCTGAAAAGAGAGGGTGTTCCAAATTGTGCACTTATAAAGAACACGTATTTCTATCGGGTCCTTTGGGACCACGTATCTCCCGAACGGAAGCAGATATGGACCTGGGAGTGGCAGATTTGCGCTCCTGAGCATCGATTACTCCCTGTTACGTCATTTGGGCGAAATCGATTTTGGGTCAGTTTTGGAAAACTGCAAATCAGGTTTTTGGCCCCCACGCCCCCACACAACACCCAATTCCAAATTAAACTTCAGATTCGTAATCAGCGTGTCGCGAACTACCAGAAAAGATACACATTTATCGCAATTGCGACAACAAGTTTTTTCATCTCAAGAAAAAGTAAGACCGAAAAACTTTTACGACGAACAAAGGTTTAAAATCTTTTGTTGTCCCTAAAAGTTTTTCCGTTTTCTATTGTTCCTCTGAAAAGTTGCAAACTGAGCGAAATAAAAGGGCGCTCGACGCATCTTGCCAGTGATACGTGATTTCAAAGCAGTCAAATCAAACCTTTGTTTGTCATCTTGAGTTTTATCTTGACATTTATGAATAAATGGGTCAAATTTTGGCAAAAACTGCTTACGGTTTTTTTAGGTGAAAAAACTTTTTGTCGCAAAGGTGATAAATGTGTATCTTTTCTGGTAGTTCGCGACACGCTGATTACGAATCTGAAGTTTATTTTGGAATTGGGTGTTGTGTGTGGGCGTACAGGGGGGGGGGGCAACAAAACCTGATTAATGATTTATGAAAAAAATAGAAATCATATAGACAAAAAGCCTTTCCCGGTCAGATAATTACACGAAATTAGTGTTTAAAAAAAACAAGGGTGTCTTCTACTCCACGTCTAATTTTAATGTCGATGGGTTTTTCAGAGAGGACAAGAGAGTGGGCTGAAAAGAGGGGGTTTTCCAAATTGTGCACTAATAAAGAACACGTATTTCTATCGGGTCCTTTGGGACCACGTATCTCCCGAACGGAAGCAGATATGGACCTGGGAGTTGCAGATTTGGGCTCCTGAGCATCGATTACTCCCTGTTACGTCATTTGGGCGAAATCGATTTGGGTCGATTTTGGGTCACGTTTGGAAAACTGCAAATCAGGTTTTTGGCCCCCCACGCCCCCACGCAACACCCAATTCCAAAATAAACTTCAGATTCATAATCAGCGTGTCGCGAACTACCAGAAAAGATACATATTTATTGCATTTGCGACAACAAGTTTTTTCATCTCAAGAAAAAGTAAGACCGAAAAACTTTTACGACGAACAAAGGTTTAAAATCTTTTGTTGTCCCTAAAAGTTTTTCCGTTTTCTATTGTTCCTCTGAAAAGTTGCAAACTGAGTGAAATAAAAGGGCGCTCGACGCATCTCGCCAGTGATACGTGATTTCAAAGCAGTCAAATCAAACCTTTGTTTGTCATCTTGAGTTTTATCTTGACATTTATGAATAAATGTGTCAAATTTGGACAAAAATTTGGGCAAAAACTGCTTACGGTTGTTTTAGGTGAAAAAACTTTTTGTCGCAAAGGCGATAAATGTGTATCTTTTCTGGTAGTTTGCGACACGCTGATTACGAATCTGAAGTTCAAGAATAATACAATATCTGTAGTAATCATTTGGCACTGCTAATCAAATCTGACAGTTGAAAATTGTTAGATTAACATACAATGGTTATGAGCTCAAGTTCAATGTTTCATCAGTCTATTAACAATACTACAATATCCATATTGGAGAATTATGACCCTTCTTGTTTGTGAGATTCAAACTCCATGTACAGCATGTTGGTTCCTTCTCTAGGCAGGAATAACTGAATCCGCTTGCTAGGTAGGAGGTAGTCCGAGTAATCAGAGAGTTCGGATGGGCACAACTGCACAAGCTCCAGGTAGCACTGGCCCCCGTAGTTTGGACATTAACAACAGTCCGGCTATAGGGCTGAGGTGTCGGGATCATAATCACCTGCAGCCAGGCGTTATCTGTAGCATATGCCCCCCAACTTTCTTTTTCCTATAAAAACATAGGTGAATTTCACTCCATGGGAGTGATCACTGAGCACATTCCGGTATAAGAGTGAATTTCCACTCCATTGGAGTAAATCTTAACTCCAATAGAGTTAAATTTCACTCTTAATTTGAAGTGCGCCGAGTGATCACTCCAATAGAATGAAATCCACTCATTTGTTTTTAGAGTGTTGCTAGATATATGAAGAAGAAATTTACATACCAATACATGTTATCGGTCATCGATTGGCACAAAAACCCAGATTCTGATGACAGCTGCCTCAAGAAACCCAATAAATGGCCTAATTAGCACCGAGCCAACAATGTGGACCATTACCGAAACATCGATGCGTGTTAGTCTTCCATCCCCTTCCTCTAATGCTATTTAAGTCCACATGTGGGCATATCTAGCAAACCTACCGGTAGCCCACAGGGGTTTGAGTTGGGAGAAAGGCCTTGACACCTTGAAACGAAAAATGATGCCAACTTCCCTCCAGTTAAAAGTCTGGCTGAGTTGGCAAGGCCAGTCAGCATGAAAGAGAAAAAACTTTTTTTTGCATTTCTGTCACCAAAGTTGTACATCTTTTTGGTTGCTATTTTGCCTCACAGGTGCCATCTCCTGCGATCTGGGGGGTGCTGAAATCTCAAATTTTCTCTGTACGCTCCGCGCCAACCAAGGTGGCGCTCCGCTTAGATAGTAACCACCACCCCCCCACAAGAAAGAACAGCCCCCCATGGCCCCCCACTCAAAAATCCTAGCTACGCCATTGACACTTCTGTTACACCTCATTCGAAACTAGGTCAAGTTACCGGCATTAGACGTTCTTTTTGCGCGAGTTTTCACACCCTTTAAATAATATGAACAGTTTCTAAGCTTACATAAACATGCTGTACCAGCAAAAACTGCATTAAGGTGCTCCATTTGGACGAGCTGAAATTTTCGTACACAGGCTTTTTCGGAACAGCAGTGGTCGATGATTTGTCCAACAATGCTCAGTATCTGTAATTATTAATATCTAACTCTTTGCGTGTCCTGTGAATTAGTTGGTCATTTCTTAGTCGAACTCAATGATTAAAATTTGGTTGAACTTATATAGGAAGGTCTCTCATATCTGGCCCAGGGAAGTATTTAATGTACAAAATTTGGTGTACAGCAGGACTTGTCAGTATTAAAAGTTCTGTATTGTTCAAAAACCAAAAAAACTATGTTTTTTTGACAGTCTTGGTATAAACATGGCTTGATACTTGTCTATCAATTTGCCCATTTATGTTTAGCATGTTGTTATGTATCACCACATGAATATATTTTCTGTGACTACCGGACAACAGATAAAACAACAGAAAACAGATAAAAATTAGCCCTGTAATAGTGAATTATCTTAATCCACCCGGCAGGATACCGTTAATTCTGGGATTGGCTAAAAACCACGGTACTGAACATCGTTTTGGACTTTGTACAAATTACTTACTCTTCGCTGTTGTGTTGTTCAAACGTATTTCTCTATAAAATGTTTGATTTTGCGATCAAGGTGATATGTAATATAACCTTGACTTGTTATTTACACCTTTTTGGGGGGGGGGGGGGTGGGGGGTCCGACACGGTAGAAAATACAAACAATTGATAAGGTACAACAATTTGACTTCTGTTGTTATTTGTTAGTTTTCAGGTTTAAAGTCAAAATTCATACCATTTTGGAATGACTTTGTACCAAGGGCGTAGGAACCGGGGGGCTGGGGGCGCCAGCCCCCCCAGTGAAAAACATGGAGGGGCGGAAATATCATTCCGCCCCCCCCCCCGCCCGCTTCGCAAGTCAGAAAACCCCTTTTTCATTTCCAAATGAGAAAAAAATCTCATTTGGAGCACCAAATTGCATCTAAGGCCAGGTGAAAATGCAAAATTATTTACAAAGTGGAATAGGTGTTGAAGTGTGCTATATTGCACCAAATTGCATCTGAGGCCACCTGGAAATGCAAAAATTTCCAAAGGGGAGGGGGACACCCCCTCCCCTTAAACCCCTCCCCCAGGCCGGCCATCAGGCTTCAGCCCCCCCTCCCACTCAAAAGTACCTTCCTACGCCACTGCTATGTACAGAGGGCAAGGTCATTTAAACTTGTTTGATATCATGTGATTTTACAATCTGTTACCTATGTAAACAGCATACACCATCAATGATATACCTCTGTATTAAGCAGACACACGCCCCTTCCCACACCCATCACCAATGGGGACTATATTTCCCCCTCCCCCGAAAAAAATCTTACCGTATCTCGGGAAACTTCTCGCAGTTGTCGGCATCATAGTCTTGTTGGGCCAATGATCCTTCCAAAATAACACGTATTCACCTGCTTATGTGGACATAATTTTGCCGGATACGAAAATTGTCAGCACCCCTCGGGTTGGTTGTTGGACCCTCGTGACGACCCAACTGACATGGTTAGTGATATATCTCTGTAATTGGACATGATCCCTGCCCTTGACTTGCACACTCTTTTCGGTTACTTGCTCTGTCCCACCCCCCCCACCCCCGGCCCTTTCCACAACCCCTTCTCTCATATATAATGTAGCAAAATAGTATGAGATAAAACCATATATCACATAACTCATTAATATCTTATACCTCCTTTAATTCTCCTAAAACATATCCCAGGAAAGTTCAGTACCAAGAAGTCATAAAAGATTAAGAATATATGAAATTAATGTTGGTGATGAGTTAAGATCTAGTTTTAAGCATCAAGGTATTTGAGACTATACATTATTTGGTGTGGTCTCTTTTTGACACCTATTTTAGGTCTGCCAATAGCAGTCTTAAAACTGAATCGTGAACTAAATATTCATGCAAACATTGTCAAGTGTAAATTGTCACCCCCTGCCTCCTCCTCCTCCACCCCCCTCCCCCCCCCCAGTTTGTTTTCATCTCTATCTTTCTCCAGCCACCACTTTCTTGCGGGTATTCAGTCTTGGCTATCATCACATCTTGTACGTTTTAGGCATGATGTAGGCCAGTGATGCAGAACTATTGAAAGCCAAGGCCAACTTCAAGGAAATTGGATTTAATCCTAAAACTGAAGCGACGAAGGACAGCTCAATTAATACTGACAAACCAGCAGTTTATGATTGTTGAGTCACGGCATGAACTTCCCACCTTGGCTTATCGTTGTATGGAAAAGATCCAACAGTCTCTTTTCGACACAAGTATGCCTTAGTCCCAAAAGGGGTTTATTGTACAAGCAACCAGATATCTATGCTTCAACATATGCTTCATCTTAAGTAATACCTCATCCTCCAAGAGTGTGGGGGGTGAAGAGGGTGAAGGGGGTGAGGGTAGGTTAGTACCCAAATCTGAGTTGGATCTTCAGTCCACACTCTGGATTCACGGCAGCGCCTATAATTTAATTCAATTTTATTTTACAATAAAAAAAACTTCAGCAAAATAATAATAAGAAGAACCCGAATTTTTTCGTTATTGAAAGTTTTGTTAATCTTTTGTATTACGCTTCACCTCTTGGAAGTTACAATAGAAAAATACTGCATAATTTGTGGAAGAAACAGTCTGCTCAATATATAAAATAAATGTCTTTGAGGAGATAAAAGAAGAAAAAGTCACGGGTGCTTTTTTGGAAGATTTTCGTACGAAGAATGTTCGATACACATGATACCCATACACACACAAAAAAAAAATTAAAAAGTCGAGGCCTTTGGCCTGCCAAGAAGTTACAGTGGTTACAAAATCATAACGTCATTATACGACTAAGATGGAAACTAGATGAAAATGAAAAGAAAAAAAATTGCAACGTCTATAATAAGGTGCATGTATACTTCTTTCAGAGTGTAAATAAAGTGTTGGTTACAGTCTGAATTGAAGAAGTGACAAAGTATTACGCCCGTTTCTCTGCCCATTATTGATGCCATCCTGCTTGATGGTGATCCTTACAACATTATGAGTACCAAGATGTCAGATTGATTGAGTCCTCTTGATAAAAGTGTTAAGCATGGTTGTAATGCAAAGGAAGCCATACATTTACCTGTAAATCCAGGAACATGATTTTAATTTCGCCCTCTTCCCCTCCCTCCCCCCTACCTTCCAGATAAAATACAATACAATATAATATAATATGCAGGCCGAAGAAAACAAAGCTTTCTTTGTGTTAGAGAAAGGGTTCATGTCATGTCGTGTACCTGAGGACATAACACATTCAGGACACATTTAAGACATCACCGTGACATTAATTCCAGCCGAGAAATCCTTTAAGTTTAAATAGAGAAATGTTAAGATACATGCGATTTCAGATCGATGCAATTTACTCACTATTTGCGATGCCCTCAAACAGGTCCGCTTTCTTACACTAATTTTCTGTGGCCTTTTAACCTCATTAGTTAACGATTCTAGATTACATAGCTTCTAAATTTGACCAACGTAGCAGTTTTCTAGTACGAACCAGCCAATGTTTCTTCTCTTATCTGTGAAACATCTCTAACTTTCTTTTTTTCTCTGTTCCACCCGATATAAACAAAAAGTAAAAACAAAAGGTGAAATGTTTTTTTAAGTTATTGCCAAAAAGTGATAGGAATTGAAATTGAAATTGAAAGAAGAAGTTTTTAAAGTGAATACAAATAGGAGAGATGAATATGCTACTCTTAAAGTATGTGACTTGTGTGTCAGGCACAAAACAAAATGCACTGCTACTGCCAATGACTGTGATAAGTATCAACCAAACAAAAAAATATATAAATTTAAAGTTTATTTTTACAAAAATTTGGATGAAATTCATCTCTGGTGACTTGTCGGAGAATACATTAATAGTTACCTCCAGTAACGATACCTGAATGATTAAAAAAAATAATAATAATAATAAAAATGCTATTGCCTTTATAAACATCTCTCTTACTCCCTCTTGAAACATCCTCCCCAACCTGTCACTCTCCCCCACCCCTCCCCCACCACTGACACACAAGCTGCACATCAGTCTTCAAGACAACGATACCTCTTTTTCATAGCACAGTAAGTGCAGGACTGACGGTGAACACTCCCTTAATAATATACTCCCACACATAGACCCATAGACCTACGACCCACCCCCCACCCACCTCCCTGACTGACCCCAATCCCCCTCCCTTCTCCACTGCACTACTGCTGAAACGAGCTGATTAACCTTTGCAATGCCGATGTTATTGGCATAATAAAGTTACAACTTTAGAGGTCAAATATGGAAACAAACTAGGCACTGGATCTTCAACCCATCATATCTTCTTAAGAATACAACATATACTTAATAAATAATATACTTAAAGTGAAATTAAATTTCACTGAACGCTCATGGGCGGTTATTACAGTAAAAGTACTATCACAGATTACGCAATCTTGTGATTCACCACCACGGCCTACTTTAAGATTATCGTAAATATATTAAGTACTGCATGATGAAATGAAACAAATATATACTTGCCAAGTCGCCTAAGAAAGAAAATAATATCTGTGCAAACGCAGAGTTTGATCATGACGTCCAATAAATGTTTGCAGTACGCAGTCTTATTAAAAAAAATAATGAAAAAAAAAATATTACAACTTAATAGAATCTACAATCAGTTCATTTGGAAGTTATAGGTAAGCCGAACAGAAACTTCTTTATACGTACATCAGTTACGACAACCACTCACTGAAAATGAGAGATGTAAAATTCTCCTTACTATCTGTCATATTCTAGTGTGCAGCATGATAAGTACAAACATAAGTACAAATATACCACTGATAGTGTTGGTGTATGTAACCCTTGACCCGACATACGACCTTTGTGCAGACACCCATTCTGATACACTATTGTCATGAGAACTTAATTAAATAAACTTAAAAGAAAAAAACAGCCAGATGATGTTCCAACCTGAAGTGGTTGACGTCAAATGTTATGAAACGAACAGAAAGAAAAGAAAAAAAATTCAGGGACCTGTATATGCAGACCTGGCAAAACAAGAGGGTTGCTACAAAACAGAAGTATAAATAGTGACAATCCTGTAAAGTTATAAATGTGAGAAAAGCTACGCAAAAAGTGGTATGGAAGACATGATTTTCCTACATTCAAATTAATACTCTCAACGCCAACTCATTTAGTTACTGACGCTGAATACCAGCAACATGAATGTTTAAATGTTAAATCTATACAAAATGAATGATGGAATGATCATTAATAATAATTGTTTATTTCCACTCCCAGTATACATTTCAATAATTATCAACAAAATAAACATAATCACAAACAACTCATGATATTTCAACTTCATTATTATACTGCCTTACCAATTAACTCTGTGATTCTCCAGAACCCCCCACCCCCCCCCCCCTTCCACACCTTTCTTCTGACTCACAGTAAATAATATCTTGCATAAAATTGATCAAATTTGGGCAAAAAGATTTAAAAAAAGATCACACCAAACTTATCATCATCTTTCCATCATAAAATGCATATTCTTTTGCAATAAGAGACACTGTGGGCCTTACTGATAATACTTTGCAATGACATTACCAATGAGGTGCGGTAATAAGCTATTGCATAATTTCCTACAAAAGAAGAAACAGCCCCAACCCCTCCCCACCCCTCCCAAAAAAACAAGATAATTCATCAGTTATTTCACTGTTTGTCGGACATCAAAATAATAATAAAGTTTAACTTTTAACATGTGCCGTACATAGATGCATAGTTTTTAAGTACACAGCCTCATATGCTCTCTGCCAAATTTACAAAGTAAATGCATATTTCAGTTAACCCTGCCTCTTCCTTTGTGTGATCACCATGGCAACCCCCTGGTGGCATCTTTCATTGCACCCTCTCCCTGGAACCCTTCTTGGTCACTACAAATGATCGATGATAGCTTTGGACTAAATGTAAACCTGGAAAAGCTTAATATGTCATTCTTTTTGTCCAATATATAAAAAAATTCTTAAATATACATGATACCATCAGCCATTCAATACTTATCTAACTTATTTAACTAAAAAAGTAATTTTTTATTTTCCATGTTGATTAATAAACCACTGTGTCAAATACAAAAGCTGCAGCAGCTGCAAAGATCTTGCATAGCTAGGATGTATCAATATCAAACAATAGGGAATGTCTTCAAACACCTGCACAGTGTCTATTGTTTGAAACTGTGAATTACAATACATGATGTCCTATGCAGCCTGGCTGCATGATGCTGCAGCCCCCTCAGCATCCTACTTTTTGAGGATAAACCAAATTATACAAATTAAACACATCAGGCTTTCTAAAAATGCCCAAACATATTTGAATGCGCACATTTAGAGACATCTCTCGTAGAGCTAGTCGGCAGTTAGCCCGTTTCAATAGAGAAACTAAACCGCATGCAGTACAGTGTTAAGTATACATCCCTGCCTCACACAGCATGTGAAATCTCTACCAATTACAAACTTCAAGAAAATCTTTCCAGTGGAAAGAGAAGATCCCAGGAGCTACACCCCAAGCCCGACGGGTAATGACGGGTACCCCGTCCACAACTTAAATTCTCTGCTTCGGGATCGAGGGGATTTTCTTCTCCCACACGGTGCAATCCAATTGGTTCATCTCATAGCCGACCACTACTTCCGAAATGGCCGTACTTGCTCTAGTACGTTATCACTACCCAATGTTAATAACCTTTTAGTTATTCCATTCATCCACAAAAGCACAAAAAACCCGACTTTTTGTATATATTCTTTTGTATATCGACTGTTTTGATACGTGACCTACATCTCCGAGACCATCTTGCCTCTGTACTGAGTGATCCGTTGAAGGGTCACCAGGTTTGGATCCATCTCTTGATCGTAGATGGACGATCCTTGATGCGACTCTGTGACGTCCAAGCTCTCTCTGTGCATGTTGAATATGTACCTGTATATCAGAGCAGAGGCTATGGATCCCAAGAGTGGTCCGGCGATGTATATCTACGAAAGATCCGGAGATAAACGGACAAAAAGTTGGTATTGAGAGAGAAAAAAGTTTAATATGTGGTCAAATTACAGATAGACAATATGTTATGATTTGTATTCTGTTATGCATTCTGTTATGTTATATTGCTATGTTATATAATGTTTTTTGTTATATTATATTATGTTATGTTTTGTTATATTATATTATGTTATGTTTTGTTGTATTATATTATGTTATGTTATGTAACGCTATGCTATGTTACCTCATGTTGCATAGTGTATGTAGAGTTTGGAAAAGTGAGGAGTAAATTAAAGATAATTGTATTGACCATTTTACATGCTAAACTAAGAGGCACACTGTCATAAAAATTTGCAATAACATTAGATAGGGCAGCATAATGCAACTCATTGACTTAACTATCTTCTCCAGGGCTTCTTCTGAGAAGTATATAATGGCATTGATTCATTTCACTATCGAAACTGAAACAAGGAATACTTATCTATGCTGTGACTACATTACAACAGCTTTTGTTTCTTATTGAAAAGATCGATTAAGTCGACTGCTGTTGAATGGTTTCTAAAACACTAAACCTAACATTTCACTTGGTGGGT
This sequence comes from Apostichopus japonicus, assembly GCF_037975245.1. NCBI lineage: Eukaryota > Metazoa > Echinodermata > Holothuroidea > Aspidochirotida > Stichopodidae > Apostichopus > Apostichopus japonicus. The sequence goes on from NC_092577.1 coordinate 30,597,743, forward strand.
GCAATTGCATGGTACTTCTATTTCCACATAGTATTGACTTGTGTGAATTTTTTACAGTGATTTGTAATTCCGATCATCTTTAGAAAAACAAATTGTTTAAAAACTGCAAAAATCCTGTGTTGGATAATGAAAACGAATGATAACGTTTTGAAAACTGCAAAACTGGACAAGGCAATTAAAAAAAAAAAAGTTGGAATATTTGTAAACAAAATGGAATATTTGTCAGGTTGCTATGCAGAGTTGCTATATGTATGATATTATCAACCGATCAGACATGAACAATGGAATTATTGTAGTTGTTTAAATTTCACAGGTATGTACAAAGTACAGTGCTTCTACTCTTTATGAATATCGTATCTGTTACACGGCTGTATAGTATCGCTCTGTACACAAAAGCTGTTGTAACATCTTGGGATTTGTATTGACCAATTTGGTCATTTCGTGGAGCCTTTTTGCTACATGCGATACCAGATGAATTAGTAGATGGAATGAGCAATGGTAAAATTTCATAGAAGCAGAAAATATGGGATAGCTTAGAATATTTGAGTTATATCCTCCTCTTGTACATATTCCATAGAATATCCTGCAAATCTGCCAGTTCCTGTTAAAAAATTGTTACCTCTAATATTGGAAGCCATAGGCTGTCTGGAACATTCAAGACTATCGCCGGGGCAACCGTCCTGACAGGATTCATGTTAGCACCGGTGAATGAAAACTGAAAGGGGGAAAAAAGAAATGCAATTCAGAAAAATGATATAAATACAGTACACAATGAAGATGTACTTTACTGACTAGAGCAAAGCATGGTTCCAGATCTAGCTGTTTAAACTCCCTCAAAGTGGTCACTCTCTTTTTCTCTCTCTCTCTCTCTCTCCCACCAGCCCTCCATTCCCACCTTAACAGCAACTACTATAAAACATGACACCCACCACATTTTATACTTCAGATGAAATTTCCATCCTTCAAATTTTTTGACAATAACGGCTCATTTTTTTTCATGGACTGGATTGAAATTTTGTTCAGCTCAAACATCACAGATAATTAAGACTTCTATGAAATTGTACTCTCTGGCTAAGACATAAGAAATAAACCACTGTGATGGTAGGAGGAATTTCGTGTGACATTTTCACACCTCAAATTCCCCACGCTACTGATAGGAAAAGTGGATTACGAAAAGAAAGATTCATTCATTCATTCAGTTTAAAATCCGATGGGATTTCAAAGTAAAATTTCTATTCGGGCTGTGAAAAGAGTGACAAGTTCAGAACATATTCAATCAAAAGGACTGATTCCCTGAGTGGGATATTCTATCTACTTTCTATTAAAGGCACACTGAATTATTAATCACATGTTAAAAAGATACAACGATAAAATTACACAAAGTTTTATTCACACAAAACTTCCCCAGTCTAATGGCAAAGTATATTTGTATATACTTTCTCTGGAGGGTAGAATAAGTTTACCTTCCCAGTTCTGACATAACTGTATGTTTTGTTCATTCTCTCCCTAGGGGATAGAATTAGTTTGTAACATTAGATTCAACTCTCAAGGATTGAATCCCAATGTGGGATTATTTAATCTACCTCGGCTATAGAACTACATTGAATGAGCCAAAGTTTAATATAAAACTAAAGAAAATAGTTTAATAGAATAAAACCTATAACAATAGATGACTGGATTGGGAAAATAGGTGAACACAACGGTCCATTTTACATAATTATCTCTAGCTGGCAAAATGGTAGTTTAGAATAACCTCACACTTGGACTGCACAATCTTATATTAATTCACTGTACAATAAACGCATTTAAATCTCTGTCAAAACGAACACTCTGGGAAGTTATCAAAACAGGTGATACTTTTAGAGGCCTAACACAACTTTGTTGACCATCCTCAAACCTTTCATTACATTACAAAAAGAAAGTTTAATCAAAGAGGACTCTTCACATCAGTCAACAAGTGGTCCATTTTTTGGGCGAATGGACATGTGTACAAATAGTTATTCCAGGACTCAGCCTGCACTGCAGTGAACTTCAACTAACCATTGTCTTTCTAACCATCAGCTCTCTCAGAAACCTTTGGAATAACATTTTGTTTGATGTAGATAGAGTACGACTGTCAATATTAAGAGACGGGTGTCAAGAATCAAGTTTGGGCCCTAACGACGATTATGTCACCGAGACACATTCTGTTCCCTTTGAAAATGATCTCATTCTTTATCTCATATTTTTTCCCGTGTTTCCCCCCATCCCCTCTCAAAATTTTCCTTGGGTTCCCAGGGCTGTTCCCCCTGACCACCCCACCCTTTACCAGACTTGTAAACAGATCGGGCAGGATACAACGAATCACTAGCAGTGAATTCTGATGTAGCCACAGGGCAAAGCGAGAGAGAAGTGATCTAAATGACCAGAACGCAGTGGTTGCTAAGAGACACGGTGAGGTGTGATACTACTGCACTTTAGTTGATTAGCATCCCATTAGGGCAGGGGTGGGCAACCTTTTTGAATGAATGGGCCAGATATAAGGAGTGAAAAATTGACTGGGCTGCACCTAACCAACGACCTGCTGTTGATTTCAAATCTTTGATTCCGAAGACTTTCAAGCAATAGCTGCACGTGTACTTAATCTGTATTCACCAAAACATAATGTCAATACATTACAGTTGATAATTAATGGGGATAATAGGCATACCTAACAGCATCATTAGTGCCGATAAATTCCAAGCGACTAGCTCGTTTTTTGTGATGATGTAAAATAGATTGATTTTTTTTCTTTTTCTTGAGACATCTCACAGGCCGCAATAAAACCACTGGCGGGCCGTATGTTGCCCAATCCAGCATTAGGGCCTATAGGAAAAGCTTTCAAAATCTATTCTTGTGCATATAATTTACATAACTTTCTGTTCAACTTACACCCCATAGAGTCACTAAACAATAGGCCAGTCCAATCTGTAGAGCCTGCGACTTAGGAAGCCCTCGATGTTTATCAGTTGACGCAAGGAAGGCAAACACAAACAGAAAAGTAGTCAAGAGTTCCATGCCGAACGCTTGATGGTACGTGACCAAACTGGAGGGCGATGTGTATCCCAGTTTCCCTTGAATCTGAAGCGGAAGAAACCTGACGAGAAAAGAACGGACGAAAAAATCAGAATTTAGAAAAGTAATAAAGTTCTGAGAAGTTACCAAAGGAACTCGTTCGAGTTCAGAAAAAAACATCTATGCCTGCAAATTTCCAATATTTTGGTGACCGGTACGGAAATATCTGCAAAAAAAGTTGGCATTGGTAGTATACTTCGGTATGGCTATTATAGGTGTTTCCCACCTTAGTGCACGACTGGAGTCAGAGCCAGATTAGTTCAGTAGAACTGGGGGTCGAATGTAAGGGAAAAGACTGACTAATCGACGATCGTAATGCGATCAGTCAGATAGGAACGAATTAATATCGAGTTAAAACAGACCCATTACTCGTGTTTCCAGCATGTTTAGCAGATACAAAGTTGTTAAAGTCATCAATAATTGGCCAAAAAATTGTTAACAATGCATGCTCTAAAATTTGCTTTCACTTTTCAAAAGCACTTTTCTTCTGAATGACGTGTCCTGACAACCAGTGCTCAAATTAAGTGAAAGCATCGAGTTGTCACTTAAGTTGTGGCCTTTTTGTTATAAATCTAAATCATTAATATATTAACTAATTAGAGGTCAAAACTTTTCCAAAAACCCCAGAGATATTTGCGACAAAAACAAACCCAGCGATCGTAGCAGCTGAGGGGAACATACAGATCTAGGGCCGCACTTGCTTTATCGAACAAACTCGGGAATATGTCCTGGCTTCTGTCATTTCTGTAAGGGTTTTCTCACTTGGAATAAATTTTCTCGGTGGGCTTTTCAAATTTTTGAAAATTACCTTAGTGCCCTTTTGAAAGCTGAAAGATTACTGAGGGGGACCCTGTAATATTTTTTATGTTTTTGAAAATGCCAAGCAATATCTGATTTGCCATGTAGAAAATTTAAAAAAAAATTGCTTTTCCAGTCTTTGCCCCCTCAAGTCTTAATTTGAATGTTGTACCAAACTGTTACTCCCAGACTGTTAAAAGTAGACAAATGAATATATTACATCTCAGGTAAGGTATATCAGAAGGACAACATTAAAGGGTGTGAAGACTCGTTCAAAAAGAAACATCTAATGCCGGTAATCTGACCTAGTTCTGAATGAGGTGTAACAGAAGTGTTAGACACCACCATCGATCCCAGAAAATACACACACAGCTTGCTACCGTCGGTAATTAGACAATTGTGTACAGTCAATACAAACAGCTGTGGTCAATACCCACAGCACAGTGTACAAACGATTCAGCAAAGGACATCTCAGGTCCAGCTAAAGATAACAAGGTATCACGTTTCATTACTGTCTGCATTTTGTAGCGACAAGCGAAAAACTTCACTTGCAAGCAACGGAAAGTTAACTTTTTAAAGATGGCGGCACGCTGTTTGGGGCGAGTCTTCAATACCTATAAGTTATTGTCAAAGCTTGAGCATCAGTGGCCAATATTTGAATTCCTATCATATTTGGGAGGGGGTAGCATATTTGGGAGGGGGTAGCATATTTGAGAGGGGGTAGCATATTTGGGAGGGGGTAGGTAGTGACTCTCAATACCATAATTCTGATATATTTGCATCACCAAACTCCATTCAGTGGGTGGCAATATACCATATATACAGTTTTATTCATAAAGCCATTTTTATAGCTTACAGTGTTACTTTTGTCAGGGATTTTTATCTTTTCACAGTTAACAATAATTGTTATATATAAGGGACACTCCATAATAGACTACACAGCGTTACCCTCCGGCACCCCTCCCAAAGAATAACAACAATCTGTAAAGAAGACCTTTCATGAAGTATTGAGATCTAACAAGTTGAAGGTATCAGAATGCAAAGTTAACAAAACACAACTTGTTTGTTGGAGGTCACAGAGTACTGCTATATATCCAAACAAGTCTCTTATATATAGTGAACACAAGGACGTTACTTGAATCACCACAGTACACAGAATTAGCTATACAGTAGGGTCTTCTACAGTATGCAGTAATATGTTGAGTACTCCATAACTACTGTACACTACTGGAAGGACTAAGGATTAAAGTTAGGGATTACGTTACCGTATGATGGAAGTTTTATATGATAATTTAAAAAATACTATCTGAGTCTAGGAATCATGCACTAAAGCCACAAACTGTATTCCTTGTAAGGAAGAAGTAAAATTTTAAGGAAATTATCTTTCTTTTGAATAAACTGTTCATTACAGGGTTAAAATGATACTAACTAGGCCTGACAAGAGGGGAGTGGGGATGGGGGGGTGGGGGAGGGTGGTACAGACTGGCAAATAAACCGGTACAAACTAAGTGTCTACGGTGCATTTTATAGTGTAATATACATAACAGCGAAAGCTCTTAGAAAGATTCAACAATCAATAAAACCTTTTGGATTTAAATACTTTACGAGCAAGCTCTACAAACAAAGTACACATTTCTGATATAAATTTAGTTCATGACCTTTAGTAAATTATCCCAAGTTGTGAATCTTCCATTGATCTTGATGGCACCATAGATCAATGTTTACAACCAAACAAAACCAGTTTAAATTGAATTATTGATTAATTAATTGAACTTTTCCTATGGAATTTCAGGTACAGTAGCAATATGTATCAGTGCTGGACACCTGTTACCATATGACCTTGTAATATAGACCCACCATTAAAAAACCTAACACAGTAAGTACACCTACTATTGATAGTATGCATACCACCATACTTTGGGAGATTTTGTTTTTGGTGCTCTTTTTCAAACAAACTGTATTTAGTCATAATTTAGGTGGTGAGGAAATTATTCAGAGTATACATTGATAGTGCATGAATCCGTTCTCCTGCAATTGACAACCTCAAACATGACTGAATGAGTCAGCTTCCAGATCAGAAAACAGCCCCAGTCTTTTATATATATTGATGTACAATAAATGTAGTACTGTAATTCCCATCTTTGAATACCAGTATACCATCCTATATGACTTGTTTCAAGACTAAGTTACCAACCACCAAGGATAAATCAAGCCTGGTTAGAGAAATACATCTAGAGGTACTTCAGGCGGGGTTGAATGAGAAGGAGGGGCTTCGACCGGAAGTAGCCGGTCGTACAGGACGTATGGTGCTAAAAGGGTTTAATACTGTAGCAGTTTACTCTAGGCAGGGTAGAGTGAGCAGAGTGCAAATGTCGTGGGAAGACAGGTAAGCGAGAAGCTATGCATTTGAAAGTCCACCCTTTAGTAAGACTGTCAGATAGGAAAGTCCATACACATACAGTAGAGATATGGAGACAAGTATTTAAAGGAGAGAGGAGCGAAGTCAACTTTAACCATCCTCTTTGAACTTACCCATGTAACAAAAGAACTGCAGTGAAGCCACCGACAAACTGTACCATGATGTAAAACAATCCCTTCACCAGGCCGACCTGACGGGTCACCAGGAATGCTACCGTCACCGCTGGGTTCATGTGAGCGCCGCTGATATGTTCAAAACATTGAGACAAGGTTACAACTGTGAAAAGATGTAAAAGAAAAACATAATAATCATAATATTATTCGATTTCTATATAGCGCTTTAATAACAGCAATAGGTCTCAAAGTGCTTCACAGACGTTATATTACCCCTGGTTGATGATAACCTGTCCCAGAGACAATCCCTCCAGGCGGCTGCAGTTACATGCTGCGCACGACAAGTTACCTCACAGGTACCAAGTTAACCCCTGGGTGGAGAGAGGCAAATGAGATAAAGCATTTTGCCAAATGGAAACTACGTAATGAACTAGGCAGGAATGATGTTCAAATCGAACAAGCAATCATTTAGATCACAAGTCCGACGCCTTAGCCAATTGTCAATGACCCTCCATGACATGTGCTTGGGTTTCCTTCTGCTTTATATATTGCCATCTTTGCTATGTTCAACAAGTTTGCATTAATATTTAGTAAATATATCAAACTTTGAGCGTATCAAACATTTTTATTAAAATTCCTCCCTTTTGCTATGAAACTTTTGTAATGAAAGTGTTACACAGACCTCTTACATGTATTTTGCATAGAATCACATGTAAAGAGAACTGTACCAATCCCTCCATATTTCTTTGGCCATTTGTATATTTCTATTTACAATATATATAACTATGCATATTGTGCACTATATCATAGCCTTGGAGAGTGTACAGAATCAGCATGTGGTATTTGACAGGTATAATGGTCACCGATTCAAAGCCAGACTTAATCCACAAGAGTGTGAGTTATTCTTCTAATTCTCTCCACACTGACACATGTGACTAGTCTACTATATACCATAATTATGTAGAGCTGCTACAATAGCTAGTTTGCACAGTATGTATATCATAGCTATACTAAAGCATACAGCATTATTGTATAATATACATATTGTCAGGCAGCTATCGTGGATTACTAGCATATCATAGCTATATTATAAACATATTTACTGTAGTACAGGATACAGCAGTCTAGTATTATGACTGCTGTATCCTGTACTAATATAAGACCTATGATATGCTAGTATTCCTTGATAGCTGCCTAAAAGTATGTATATTATAATGCTGTATGCTTTAGCATAGCTATGTTATATGTACTGTGCAAACTAGCTATTGTAGCAGCTCTACATAATTATGGTATATAATAGACTAGTCACATGTGTCAGTGTGGAGAGAATTGATAATACTGCTATTTTAGCATACAGATCTAAGCTGCCGTATAGTGCTGTGCCGTTTACACGTTTAAACGTGTAAGCGAACGAAACATCGTTTAAACGTTTAATAAAACCTGATGAACGTTTAAACGAAACTATGATATCAACTGAAAATTAAATTATTGGCAAAAATCGCGTATCAATTCCCGTGTTTATTTTGTCTACTACGCGAAATAACAACACAACTTACGATCAGTCGAATCATAAACCGCGAACGTAATCCTACTTTGGCCCCCCCCTCCGATGTATCCGGCGATATGAATGGCTTAAACTTGAACGCTGTTATCCTTTTGTGAAAACTTCCTGATTCGCGGCACAAGTGTACTTTATATCGAGCCGACAGCGGCGGCGCAGATAATCCAGTCAATGCATGTTCGATTGAAATGATTACAATCCCTGTCCATCACGTTGAACTCTCCGACCAGACAATACCGGGTCGAATACTCGACTTGGTAATAGTTGTTCAAATACATGATCAAAGGAAATGTATCGATTGGAGATCGTAAAAAAACTCTGAAAATCAGTAGAGAAATTACCAATTGTGTACGAAAAGTAAGTTGGTACACCTGTGACCTTTTAAATTTTACGAAAGAACCAGCAAAACACTTTCGAAAAATTCACGCGAAAATGGCAAATCGTGCTAAATGCATCTAATGTCATGTATACAAGGCTCTAGTACATCCATTTATGAATAAACCGTTAGACCACATCTGGTGTTAAGCGGGGGGAAAAGAAAGTATTTTCTAGAATTTCCAAAAATACGGAAAAAATAATGTCCTACCATAGTTAAGTGTATAGCAAATAGCCTAACCACCACGTCTGTTACGGATCTCACTTAACTACGAAAACACAACCAATTGTATTTTGCGAACTTGACGTTTTCTACACGAACATGGAAATAATGTTAAGCATTAGTTAATCATGCCGTGTGGCCTAAAACATATTTTATTACAAGGTTTACTTTCATAAAGATGGCCATAGCTTGATATCTTGTGCCGTGTATGAACTGTGCCTCGTGTATCATGGGGAATACTCCTTGCAACGTTTCTTGGAAACGTGCCAAAAATGTTAACTAATAGGTGTTAGACAGGGGATGAGCGCGCAGTTGTTTGGCAAGGTACCTGGGCAAATTCTGAGCACATATACAGTATCCTACCGTAGTATTTAAGTTAGGTTAAACCCTACTGCAGTTGTAAACTGATGTACGTTTAGTGTGCGCTATTCATTGTTAGGCATTCTAGAAACGGGGCTTTGCCGAACGTTTTTTGTTTCATAATATCGGAGGTTCTGTAAGTTAAACTTTTTAAAGATTGTAAAACAGATTAAATCTCTTTTCATTTTATAACATAATACAGCTACTCTAACTTGTCATTTAAAATTTTTCATCAGCTTCGTGACAATTTAAATTCAAAAAGTTGTCAGTATTTTGCATCCTCAACTGCGAATTTTTTTATCGCCAGACACGCAAAAAATTCCATTTCCGGGGTCTTCGCCCCACCAGGGCCCTAGGGTGGTCCCCTGGACCCCCTGCCTCTATGCTCGGCATTTTCTCGCGATTTTCGCGAACGTTTAAACGTTTAAACGAACGAAAAATCGGCCGTTTAAACGTTTAGGTCTTTAAACGAAAACTCACAGCCCTACTGCCGTATACATACAGTATTGCAGTACATAGCATACAGCTATGCTATACTAGCACAACTGGTATTATAGTCAAAAGGATTCCATATCAATCAGTCTGTCAACCATTAGTACTAGTTACATTTCTAGCCTTCACTTTCATAATTTAAATTGTTTTCTTTTTTTTACTTTCTTGTTCTTCCTGTTTTTTGTTTTTTTTTGTCGTTTTGATACAGGAATACAGTAGGGCTCTCTTTATCCTAGCACAGGTCAGACCTTCTGGGCAATGACTAGACTGTTTACATCCAATGGAACATAGCTTCTTACTTCTTTATCAGTATTGCCTGGCCACAATGCTAATGGATACCAATAGTCAAAGTGAATCAAATGATTTCAGTTATCAGAATGGGTGTCTTTAATGGAGATCTATTTTGTAGGCTTTCCAGCTTAACTTAGGGTCCATAGCAATGACCCACCTACATACAGAAGTTGTAATGGTCAGTGTCAATAAAACCAAGTATTTGTTGGTGGTCCCAGATAGGATCTGATCCAATAGTTTTGTTGTTTCCTAATAATTAGTTCATGAAGCTCTAGGTCATCCATTTATGATACAGGAAAACCTTAGCCAATCAGAGAGCTGCTAGTCCAAGTACTATAGCAGAGCTCTCCCTGCTCCACTCTCTGCATAATCCGGAGAAAATTTCAGTTAAAGGGGAGAAAATTTCTTTAACTGAAATCGACTCTCTCTAAGGTCAAATACCACATTTTTAGTTAGGAATGGTTTTCCCTGTCCATTTAAAAAAAAAAAAAATTATGTTTTTTTTATTTTGTTTTTGTTGATACCCTGTGGTTTCATCTCATGAGACCTCCTGCTAACAGCTCCCTGGGTGGCACTACTGACCTTAAAACTGAACTAATATTGAGGCTTGTCAGGTCAGAGTGAGAAATAGAGATGACAAATCCACACCACCCAAGTATAGTACCTGAAGTCTTTACTGTACATAATGGGTGTCATATGCACAGTGCCTCTACATGGACTCTACCAAGTAACCCATCATCCCATTTTATAGGTTGGACAAAAATTTGAAGGATTGACCCTCAGAGTAAGAATGTGAGGGATGAACCATAGCTTACAGGTGTGTGTATTGTATATGGTTGCATATACTGTACATACTGGGCTTAGAGACCCAGAGACTAGAGTTCAAAGTTGTCTGTATTGAGTTTGAAGGGGACTAGAATGATGCACTCACTACTTTGAAATTTGTGTTTATATGTGATAGTACCAGGGAATAACTAATAAAACATAATGTAGCATCGAATATTATACAACACCTAATTGTATTCTGGTCATTTGATTGGTCAATTGCTCGTTGATTGCATTCAAAATCTGCTCTATTCCACTCTCTGAAATAGAACCATGGGTTATACTTTTTTGATAGCACTTTTTCAATGGTAAGAGAGCAGAGAAACCTGTCTGTTCAAAACAATCTGTTGCATGAGTGCATTTTACATCCAATTATATCTCAATTTGAAGGTGTTGTATAAAACAAATAATGAATGGTTTCCATTCGTGCAATAGTGCAAATATTTCATTCGTTGAAAGATCTTACAACTCATGAAATATTTGCACTATTGCACTCATAACCATTCATTATTTGTGTAATACTATGCAAAAATACAGTTAAGTCAAATTGCTATGCAATTATAATATTTCAGTTTTTGAACATGGGTAATGGTACAGTATTCTAAGAGATATTTCAAAGCATTCAAACCTGCTTCACAAACTTTGAACACTAAAATATACCCTGAGCATTAAGTAATGCAAAGCTGTAAACTGAGTTAAGGGAAGACTAGAATGATAAACTCAAGTGTTGTTTTATATTTGATAGTACTTACTAAGTACTACAGAGAGCCTGTATATATTATATTGAGTTTGAAGGAGACTAGAATGATGAACTCAGTATTGTGTTTAAAAGTGATAGTACTACAATAAAATTATCAGTGATACTCTCAGTTGCAATATATGCAAATGAGGACTATAAAGTTGCCAATCGAATTCAGTCTAGTAAGCAGTGAAATATAGGGAAACAAAGCTGTCCATCAATCTAGACCCAACACCTGTCCTCATTGGTTGAAAGACTGGAATGGATACAGATAGGTTTGACATTAAAAGTAAAGTTCTATCCACACTGGTCAGGAAAGTTTTACTAAGTCTTACTTACAATCTCACCACACAACCACTATATCAAGTAGCACAGTTACTATGACTGTAAGGGCAACAAATTTACGGAAGAAACCTGCCACACCTGCCACAAGCTTAAATCTCTTTAATTCCCACTGATTGACAAGAGACTATAAAGGGTAGGTATGGTATCTAGTGTTCGACCGATAATCGGTTAGACAATCGGCATCGGGCCGATTATCAGACAATCGGTAAATAATCGGCATCGGCAAAATCCATTGCGCTACCGATTATTTGGAACCGATTATTACGTTCCACATAAAGGATTGTATTTTTCCGCGCTTTTGATACACCACAACCACAACGGGAGAAAATTTTGGATCATTCGATTCAATGCTATTCATAGCCGGGGAAGGTGCGCTAATCTACCGTGTAACGATATCGTAAGTCCCTCGCGTGAGTTTGTACAAATGCTGTTCGATACACTATCCAGTTTTGGCAGTTAACATCATGCAGTATACCCGCGTAACAACATACAGTATACCCGCGATAAGCTTATGGGGACGCCATATTTTTTTTACTTCGCTTGTTGCATCTAACAAAACCACCTGTCATCATGTTAAACGATTGATAAGAAAGATTAATTGTCTATACTAAATATAAACACCAAATCAATATACATTTGAACCACTTTGGCCGTTTCACCGTAGGTGAAAACTGGAAAGTGAAAACAATAACATTAGGCTTTGTTCATTGTGAGTTCTACGTACATAAGGCTAGTCCAGCTGAAGAACGGTTGAGCTTCAGAACTGTTAAGTTTGAAAATGTGCCCAAGACTTTACAAATGGCATAAAATGATGAAATCAAGGCTCCAAATACTCCTAAAAATCCCTAAACACGTTTGGCGACAGTCCTCAGTAGTTCTACTGCATTACAGTATTTTGTGATTAGGCAAACATTCTTACGCATATTTTTGCGAAAAACCCGAAGCAACTTTTTTCCCATGCCGCATGTACCATACGTGCTAACAGTAACTAAACTCCTTACGGCAACCGACTAAAAGCAAGTCTGATTTCCAGTGACACGCCGCGACAAAGTCAATGGGACTTTAGTGTGTGATTTCTCCCACATGTAGTTAAGTCAATGGAGAAGCGCCATTGACTTACTGTGTATGATCATTTGAAACAACGTTCGTTCGATCGGAAGTTTTACCGCGCAGATGGTAATCATTGAAAACTTGAAGCAAACGTTCGGGATTGTTTTAATTTTCATAATAAAATAAAACTGTTAGCAAACTGCTTATCCACTAAAGAGCCTGTGTAAGAATATGTTATAAGTAATGTGGCGTTACATTTCGATCCTGCTAGGATCGAAACGTCAGGCCAACTTACTCTTAGGCCTACACATTATTTTTCATATCAGATTATATATTTCGATATCAGCTAACGAAATAACGAATATTTTATTAACGTGCGATATACTTTTTACTTTATTTACGTTGGAGTTGCAACACTGATAATGGTTTTAATAGCAGTTGTAAAAGCTGTCCCTTACTTTTTCGTTTTTCATTTCGTAGCCAATGGCTACTATTTTTCCCCTTCTGTAGTCTGTACATTACTGTGTTGTGGCGGGATTGCAATATTGCGACTCCTTGTTATAATCGTACATCGCCCTATGTATGTATTACAGTGTTCTTTACTTGCTCCGTTAATCTTTACTGTGAAAAGTTAGGTCGTTCATTTACATCTTTGATTGTATTGGCCTAGAAGTTGGTAATCATGCATAACACTAAATCATACATAGGCCAGTTCCACGAAAATTTTGAAATAATTGGTAATCGGCATGGGCCGATTGTCACAGGAATTAATCGGTAATCGGTAAAACCGATTGTCATACAATCGGTCGAACACTAATGGTATCACACAACAAAACCCAGTGATGAAGTCTTCACCATAGATTGCAAATCAATTTTCACATATGCATGTCACACAAATAAATATGGAGCAGGGGCATACTATACCAGTTAACCAGCTTGGAAGCAGAGTGTTGCTATGGGATCAAGCAGCTCTGTCATGGAGAAGTCTTACAAGACATCAAAGACGAAATCTAATCCCTGTGATGGTTGGAGAACAAATCTTGCCAGAAATCGAAGTAATCTGAGAGTAAACAGTCCATCTTTGGTCTGAGGCCTTTGTGTATTACTAGCCAAGTTTTACAGTCTTTTTGCAACTCCTAAGGCTGAGGTTGCCAACCATAAAAATTCTTAAATCTCTTGAATTGACAAGATGGCAGGTCAGAGCATTTTAATGTCTGTTAAGCCTTCTTTGCTCTCATCTGAAAAATGTTATGTCCCTGATGGCACCATTTTGCACTTTAATTTGTATTTTCACTCGCAAAGGTTCACTGTTGAGTGTTGACTGACCTCCATAGAGTTGGAAATCTTTGGAACTTCCTAAAAGTAGTGCAACCGACTGTTTTTATATTCCTCTGTATGTTATGCCACATATACTGAATGACTCCACTGTAGAGTTAATAAACAAGTTTAACCCTACATGTTGTTGAGCTAAAATATTAAAAATAGAATAATAAATCACTGGTATAGTACAACTGTTTAGAGAGCATCTCAGTTTCAAAACCAGAGAGACAAGGCACATAATTGATAGCAAGGTACTGCAAAAACTTGTACACAATTCAAAGTCCCAACTATTTATTTGTAACACAAACTTTGAATATGAATTTGTGTCAAAAGATTATTATCTACAAAGACCTGGGCTACAATACATGTTAGATCAGGTTTCCTCATTAAGAAGCATCAACAACCGATCAAATTGTAAAACTTGAATGGGCCACCTGCAACGTTTAATGTTAGTAACAGTCTAACAGAAGAGTATATAATTACAACAACTGTATAGATCAGTTGTACTTCTTGAAAGATTTGTAACCCTTTACATGATCATGGAAATGTTAAAAACACATTTAATTAAGTAGGGCATAGAACAATACATTGGCATGGGTGTTCAATGACAAATTCACACCAATATATAACCCCATAGACCAGACCCTACCATACAGAAAACTTGGTTAGATGCTGAGGTTCACTGGTCCACCAGATGGGTAGATACCTCAAGTAGTGGTCACAGTAACAGGAATGTGTACGACAAATACATGCCGGCCCTCGTAATGGTCTGAACATAAACTGGTCTGTGAGGAACTGCGTTCATCACTTGAACAGGGTTTGAAATCAACTTTCTGTTGTCTGCATTACCACAGGGAAATACTAAACATAATTATTCTGGGATAGTGTGCATGTAATCATGGCATGATCTTTAGCAGCAGTTTTATGGAAATACAACTGTAGTACACATATTTCCAGCCATATAAGGACTATATTTCCAAAAAAAGTGAAGTTGCATTCAACCACTAGGCAACTCTAGCAGGTCAAGAGTAATGCCTATATGGTCCCCAACATGCTAGAATATCCATCAATGGTCAGTTATGACTATAGACAATGTCTGGGACTGAAAGGTGAATATTTTGTAAACTTATCAACAAATTTATTATGTTAGAATGAGAAACCAATCAACCCTGGACATGATTATGAAACTGATGAACAGCTGCTTACAAAATGTTGTTGTAGAAATAAGGGAAGTCATGTATAGTATGAGACTATCGGGATAGTTTAGTGCTTACATATTTTTTGCAGCATTCTTTTGATTTTGTATGTTTACTTTGTCATAGGGTACTGAAGATATTCATAAAGTTATGTGTTAAACTAATTTACATTAACTTAGCCTAGGCCTAGGGACCTTTGCATTTGTGTAGCAGGAATCCTTGACGAAAAATCCAATATGCAAGCTGGGTATACCTATAGCATAATGGATCTATAGTGCCATTCCGTCGTATGTTTCATACCCCCTTACCTTTCCGCCATAGGTTTTGATCCTTTCCGCCATGGCGGAAAGGCTCGAAACCTATGGCGAAAGGTCCATTTTAGAAATGGATTTTACCGTGGTGTGTACAGGAATGTATCAGTGAAATTTTCCTAGAATCACGTGGAAGGATAGGTACACCGTCTTGCAATGTGACAGTTTGCAGGATAGACTAAATTGTAGTTACAAGATTAGGCAATTGATATAGTCTTTAATGTACAGGTTGATTGAATAGTTTTAATTGTAAGTTTGTAAGAGTCATAAACTATCTTCAAGTATATAATAGTTGGTTGAATAAATTGAATTAAATAAGGCTGATTATTTATTAAAAAGGCTGATTCTGATTGTCCACTTAAATGACAGATTTTGTGGATTTTGCGGGCCTAGGTAGAGTGACGCAAAGCAATATACAGTGCATATACAATGCACCCACAATAAAGTGCACTTTCTGCCATACAAAAAGTGCTTTACCTCCATGGCAGTAACATGGCGGAATGACACCTTTTCTATGGTGGAAAGAGCACATTTTCTATTGCGGAAAGTACCGATGGCAGAATAACACGGCCCTCTTGCATAATTACTGTTTAGTTGTTAGACCTAACAATTGGACAATACATTATAAAGCTAAGTAACTTTTAATCATTGTTGGTTAAGCCTGAAATGTATGTAGCCTAACTTAAGCTGGCCTAGCTTAAGTTAACGTAGGCCTGACTTAGTAAATAGTAAGTTAATATAGCCTAGGCCTAGGCCCAAAAAGTTAGGGTATAGGCTTAGCCTATGCCTTTTCTAAACGTTAGGCGAATAACCTAAATTTCAAACACAAACTGCGTATCATAGAATTTAATGTTAATTATTCATGCACTACATAAACTTAATAATGATATTAACACTTCCTTACCTCCCAATCCTAAAGTTAGTGCGATTTGAACAACCTTGGCAGCATCCGCAGTTTCTACAATTGAGTTGGATAAAGTCTCCTGATCAGTTGTGACTGGCGGACATGGTGTTGCCCCTGAGGACGACCAATCAATGTCTATAGTCCCAGCGATCAGAATGAAGAAAAAAGTACATAAACATTCCCCAACCACACATCGGCAAAAATCTGCTGAACACCGACATCTTCTGCGCCTTCTTCTTCGGTCATGTGGCAATTCAAGATCTGCTGGGGGCTCCATTTTTGGTGCCTTCCTGAAAACAGTTTTCAGCCTTACCAGCGTAGGCTAAGCTTTAGACCAGTAGCCTGTAGAATGATGGTAACTCACAACAAGTTCGGCTACCTTACATACGTCTTCTAGATACTATACTAACGCGTTATATTTACAGGAGTCGCACAATCTTCATACATTACTTACAAAAAGTTAGTTATAAATGTGTATATATTGAGAACAAGGTTACATGTGATCAATCAGGATATTTTAACTCAGTTTACTTGAATTATGCGTGTTATCTACAACTTCAAACTGATTACGAGGGAAACGTCCTGAAATTCAAACGAATTGTTTCTTTCTTAAGAACTGCACAAACGTTGTTCACAAGATGAGATACATAGGTTATCCAGTTGTAGTAAACTTGTCAACACTTGTAAATGCATCGGAATGTATGCGTATGATTACACACAGTCCAGACAGTCACAGCAACGCTTGATAAAGTAGAGGACGCTATCTCACTTTCATAAAATGTATTCGTATTATCACTCGGTGATATCAAAAGCTAACTGAAGCCATAGCAGATGTGCTGTCGGCAGTTCTTGTTTAATTTCATTTTCTAGTTGGAACTGTGGTATAGTTGAGGTAGAACATAATTCTATCAAACTGCTGACTTTGCATATACAGCGGTATCAGTAGGGAGATCTAGCGTCGATGATCTAGGTATGACTGGTGCATAGGCTTGAGTACCGTAAATATTTCTTTCCACACACGCTTACACTTCAAATATACCATTTTAAGACGTCTAAATTTCATTTTTTCCCCTTTGTTGTGGAGGGGAGCTAAAGATCCACAGACCCCTATATGGGAATTGACTTCAACGACCACAATGCCATTCCTACTTTGTTAAACTCTGCATCCTGTTCCGAGCCATTCCAATAAAGTTCACAATTGGTCGAGTCGGGTAGACTGCAACTCACAACTGGGGAAATCCCTAATTGTTTACATTGCGTAACTCATACCTTTGCGTAAAGATCAATCGAACACTAGCACTAGTAGTAACACGCAGGGCTGTGTCTTAAGTTAAAGAACTGATAGAAATGGCTACTTGTCCAGGATTAGAATTGTTCTACAGTGGTATCCAAAATCAGGTTAACACCCAGCACGACTGCATCGTCGCCTTCATCCATTGGCATTTTGTTCAAAAAGGTTTTAAGTGCATCGGAGTTGGTGAAGAAGGGGTAGGCCCAATGATATTATCATTTCTCCATAACGTTAGAGTACCTATAGGCTAAGTTAGGCTTAAAACTAGTTAGTCATTCGCTTGAAGTAAGTCACAGTCGTGAAGGCTGTTGGACTAAGTTAGGCTACCATATTATCATATTCAATGTGTGTCTCACATACTCATAGAGGGTAGCTTACCACAGGTTTCAATGTAAATGATTTGTTCAAGATTTGCTTAGTCATTGTTGACATTGACTGTAATTTAAAAGAACAATGAGGCAGATCTGATAAATGTTGAAAAGGTGTGTTACCTAGTACTAGGTAAGACTCACCTGGTTGACCTCCAAGGACAGTCATCTACAGTTTGATGGGCTTTACCATTGTCTTAAATTGTGATTTTATTTTATATAGATGTTATAATAACATGTGTGTCTAGCGTAAGTGTTTGACTAACTATGATTGAATAAATTATTCCCCAGATAGAGTATTACAATTATCTTATCCGAAGAAAAGAGAACAAACATATGTGGCCTGGGGAGGGGTCTAAGCTATTCAAGGATTTCCCGTAGGAATTATTTTGAACAATACCCTACCTACATGGTGATGGTATATTCAAGTTAAAAAGCAGTCTTGAAAAATCAGAACTTTGAAAACATTGTTATGATTGATACTTTGTTTCTCTGTGCTCAAACTGAAATGAAATTGCCATTGAGAACCATAAAGAACAGAGGACATGTCTGTGGATATCCAGACATATTAGCTCAGTGGTTAACGCCGGTGCCTTCCAATCATAAGGTCCTCAGTTCGAGTCACTCCAAGATTAATGTATGTTGTCCAGTTGCAGAGTTGTTGACAATTGACAATTCATAATCGTGGACGATCTTAATACATACATATGGTAATCCTAGCCCTGCAATAGGATTGATCTAGATTCACGATGAAGGTAAACTCCTGACATAACTTCTTGTCAATCAGTCATATGTGCATGTTAGTTATGACTTGAACTGTCTAGGCTGAATTTATGTCTACTTTATATTGCCATTTTGGATTTGCTTCCCAGCCGAAGAAAAAGACGGAAGTTTTGCCAGCCGGTTGGAACGAGTCCGATGAAAGCTACATCTTGAGGTACGAGCCGTCAGATTCCGAGGAATTACATCGTCTGAAAGTATTGCGGATTGAGGACACTCTTCTTGTTCATGTCTTGGTAAGACCTGACGACACGGATGAGTTTGAATAATGGTATACAATAAAGTTAGGATGCTAAGAATGATTTAATTTGAATAGATATTAAGGGTGATGTTGACCTAGAGCTGTTTCGTTGGATTTGCGGTGTAGTTTTGTACTTCATATACCAATGAAATGAAAAAGAGTTTATAACTATTTAACAGCAGCAAAATTTCCCTAAGCAAATAAACATTTCAGTAACATTAGGCTATACCTTAGCAAAACTACCGTAATGGTTAATGGCAATGGCTTCAGTACAAATTACTGTATGCAAAAGTAAACAATGCTAGGTTTTACTCTACTGTGAAAGGTTGAAAAGTCTACATTATGTTTTGATGTTTGGGTTAAAGAGCAAATCGATTTTCAAGATAAATACATTCATTGTGTCATTAACACTGTTGTATTGTAATGTGATTAAATAATGAGTACATAATCATCTCGATCATGAATATTCATAAAGTGTGACATCTGACCTCGGTAGTGGCGTGTGCAAAGTATACATGTGTTGTTTTCACGTGAAGAAATGCAGTATTAAAGTATGTACAGACAAGTCTATTGATGTGTATAACCATAGGCGTAGGAGCCCAATTTGATTTGGGGGGGGCTGTAAAGACTTGCCCGAAAAATATATCCAAAATTTTTCGCGCTTTCAACATGTTAATGTACATATCATATAGGTACAGTATGCATTGGTTATTACATCGGATGCCAATTACATACAATCATTTGCCGTGTTATTACCCTTCCATATTAGTTATAATTATTGGGGAAGTCGTTACAATAATAATGATAATATCAGCTTCACCATTGAAAAACACATTGCAAATTATTTTTCTTTCAGTAGGTGCCCGATACATTTTGAATCATTTTTTTTCTGTTCTTTCATTTCTGTCATCTTCCAGAGAGAACGGGATAATAAAGTATTGGATCTCTCCATCAGAACAGCTGACTTCATCAATTCTGATCATCTTGAGGACTTTGAAAGGTTTGATATGATCTAAGTACTAGTTCTATTGAAAATATGATATGATCTAAACTTGTACTAGTTCTATTGAAAATATGATATGATCTAAATACTACTTCTAATGAAATATGATGTCAAAGAGAGGAAGAAACTGTTAGTAACTGCATTTCTACTGCAAAAAGTATGTGTGTGTAAAAATTTAAAAAGTTAGACTCCAGTTGGGGACCAATATGACAGCGCCCTCTGCAGAAATGCTGAAGATTCCATTAGCCTTACTCAATTTGTATCGGAAGAAAATTATGTTATTGATATATTAAAACTTTATCGAAGATCACAGCAAAGACAGTCTGCTTGTCAGTTCTCTGTTTATTCAAACTTTAAAGATAAATAATGTTAAAAAGGCAGAGAACTATGTTGCAGTTTATCCTAGATTTTGATCTCAGCTAACTTTGCTGTGATTCTCCGGTCTTTACAGGTGTTTCATAAACTCGGAAGGGTTGCGTAAACTAGTCTGTGACCAGTTGTTCCGAGGACTACAGGATGCTGCAGATTCTAGACCATCGACGACGACGGTGACCCAGTCCACAGAGATGAGAGAGAGGCAGGAGAGGAGAGATGAAGATGACCCCCTCAGAGTACCCACAACCAGACCCCCATACAGAGCTGATCCAGATTGGTAAAATGATCAAATAAAAAAAAATAAAAAAATAAAAAAATGTGCAATATAAATAAAATAATAATATATATAATATAATAAATACCATATATTAAAGTGCTGTTATCATGAAATAAGACATGCTTAAGAGCACTGTACAAAAGAACCAATACCAGGAATATAAAATTACCAAACTTAAGAAAACCTAAAAGTAATAACAACAGCAGTAAAAGTAAAACATGCTCAAGAGCACTGTACAAAAGAACCAAATCCTGGAATATAAAATTACCAAACTTAAGAAACCTAAAAGTAATAACAACATCAATAGAAGTAAAAAAAATGGTATAAGACAGGGATATAAACCACAATAAAGAACATAAAAATATAAATATATATAAAAATGGGCACAGAAATGTGAATAAAACAACGAATAAGATTAATGCACATACAATATAGGCCTATCATCAAATAGAATGAAACAAGTTTTTAAAAGCTACTCTGATGTTAGCTTGTTGTGTCTGCCATACAAGAGAACAAAGTGCAGTTAAAGGTTAGGAAATTACTGTTAAAAAATTATTAATTACTTTTCGAAGCAAATATGAACTGTTACAGCACAAAGCGATCACATCTTCATAACAGATGCATCTACTCCAGTCTAATGAGAAATGGTGTATCGATGTATATGTGAATTGGTGAAAAGGGTTTAATTGCCATCAACTGTTTACTGGCTAATTGATAAAAAAAAAATGAAAAAACCTTGTATGTTTTGTTTTAAATTGCTATTATAAACTGTAATATTTCTTTCTCATACTTCAATTATAGGGAACATGGTACTTCTCAAGCCCTTGAGGGTTTATTGTTCTACTTCCTTCACATCATGTCTCTTTTATCACTTTCTTCTTACCCTCTGATTATTGTAAATATTAAATGCAAGATGTTAGCAACAAATCAATGAAACAAAACCCAGCTACTACAGTGGTTAAGGCAGTGGACTTGTGATCTAAGGATTACAGGTTGAGCCCTGGCCAGATCATTGCGTTGTGTCCTTGGGCAAGGCACTTTATCTCCATAGCCTCTCTTCACCCAGGTGTATAAATGGGGACTTCAATGCGAGGTTTGTGGTTGCACCCTATGGGAAGTCCCCCAGGGGACAGGTGGCTGTGGTGCACTGTGGTGCCCCAGGAGAGATTGTTTGAATTGTGCACACTTTGGTGTGTAGGTGTGACAAGTTACCAATGACCAGTGTTAAGCACAGCGCGACAAGACTTTATTGTAAGTTGCGCTATATAAGAACTGTTAATTATTATTATTATTAAATAATGATCTGGTCTTTGTGACAGGCGTGGAAGGGTTGATCCGTTCAGTGTCGGTAGAGGTGATTTGGATCCTTTCAGTGGCGCTTCACCAGGTATGCTGATGGATCCAATGAGAGGGGGATTTCCAGGTGCCAGAATGGATCCAACTGGAGGGTTTGGAATGCCTGGACGGTTACCACGGTAATGAAATTTAAACAGCATTGTATTATATCATTGTGCATGAATAATTAGGGACATATCTTTTTTTAAGGCTTTAGATTAACCGTTCATCTTTATAGTTTGAATGGTTCATTTGTCGGAGGATATAGAATACCCTGGCAGGTTACCATGGTAATGAATAGTGACAGCATTGCTCATGAATATTTAAAGAATTATACCGCAACCTTACTTAAAACAAGCTATAGAGAAGTCGGTTATCTTTATACTTGCAATGGTTGGTTTGCTGGAGTTTAATAAAAAGGCAATATGACGACTCATTGCAATAACATAAGTCATGAATAGCTACAGCAACATTCGGAATATTAAATATTTAATGACCGATATGAATAATTCAAAACTAATAATACAGTAAAGGGTTAAGATGAAGTACGTCATCTTTAAATTTGCCTTTTGCGTTGCATCTTGAATTAATGATGATAAAAAAGTTTGACTGAGTGAATAATCCTTTGGAAGCATTCCAAGCTGTTTAGAATTAAAATTATTCTGATCAGTGTTCATTGTCAAGAAGAGTTTCAGAGTTTGTCTTATCTGTTGCGCAATTGCAATGTCATCTCGAGTAGTAGTCGGTAAGCTTTGGTAAAGGCGTTAGAAATTGCCAAATTACCAAATGAGAACATTTTTACCACGAGGAAGAAATAAGACAACAAAACGCTTTTGCTGTCAAGATTGATTAGCTCTTCTAGTATCTATGACGAGGGACCAAATGTTAAATTTCCAGTTTCCCCTCACCTCAGATAATATCTCCTGTTACTGACATTTACATGATCTGGTCAACAAACTGAAGTTGCGAAGTACACATCCTCTTTGGAAACAACTTTGTTCGCCATGGCTGCACTGCAGTGATGTCGAATGGGGGTGCCTTTGCCTACCTCAGTATTTGAGAAAGTGGTCAGATGCTGGGGTATACACTCTTGTCCGTCAGATGGGGACGTTAATTGGCGGTCCCGGGAGCAGGATTGGGAGCGCATTCACACCCCTGCCTCGTTATCCTCTGAACACTTATCGAAAAGAGAAGGCTTGATATTAAGCCGGTGTGCATCCACGATCTAACATGGATAGGGTCTCAAATAAGCTACTGTAAGGCTTCCTGATCCATGGGTCTCTTAACTAAAACATCTTCATTTGTAAGGAAAATGAATGAACTTGGTGATATATTCAAATCAATGGCATCATTTGCTTTTAATAGATAACCAAACCTCTTGTACTTTAAAACATTGATTCAAAACACAACCCAAATCAGACAAATGATTCTGTCCTAGTTTCAAAGCACATTTTCAGTGCTGATATGTATCGGCAATCTCTTCCAATATTTTTCCCTCCTGTGTACCTGAGGCGATGTACTTTAATCCTGTATTCCACTCACTGATATTCTTGTTTTACAGGGGAGCTGTTCCACCTGGAGCTCGGTTCGATCCCGTTGGACCCCCTAGACCGGACAGTGGTAGGAACCCTGTGCACCCTCTCTCTGGTGAACCAACCCCAGATCATATGAGACCACCTGGTTACGATGATATGTTTATGTGATGTCAGTGTGACTACACTGCCATGGGAGACGAGGGAATGGCCATCAATTGTGACATTTCCTACATAATTGTGTGTGTGCTGGCATGTTACACAGAGCAATGTATTTATGTGACAATATCCAAGAACATTTATAGACTGATAACTGACACCCTATATTCATGATATCCTCTTTGGTGTATTATGGTTAAACAAAGGCTCCGTGTCAAGAGTAGGATGCTCAAGGGGGCTGCATTAGGACGCACTAAGTTGCGCTCAGCGGGATCACACGATAAGGCGATGCTGGTCTGCTGATATTGATTCAGCCTTGCTGCAAGCATAGGCGTAGGAATCTAATTTGATTTGGGGGGGCTGTAACGACTTATCCCGAAAATATAACCAACATTTTTCTTTTTCAACATTTTTTTTTTTACTACAGAAACAGTTGAAGAATGTTAATGCGACAGTATTAGCGCAATTCATCGTTTTGTTAGTTTCACTGTTGAAATATAATTAACAAGTGTGAAAGTCTTCAGGTGGGCAGGACCAGTTCCTGAATTTTTGACAACTCTGTCCTTCATGAAGCCCCAGTTGACTTAAATTTGATGACTCGATAGCAAATGTGAGAGAATTGACGAGTTTTGACGATAAATCAGTTCACCATGATGAATTTTATACTCATGGTCTATTTCTAATGGTTCCTTTTCAAGTTTGAGAAGAGTCCTTGAACTATTCTCCTCTTCTTTAATGAGGAGGGTGGGGGTGGTCTGGGTGGGTGAGGGATGGCATACAGAGTGGTCCTCTGGTGAACTGACCCCATTCCTAACGAAGACACTATCTTCAAAGTGCTTCTTTTCTTTCAGTATATATTACAATTTATTTTCAATCTATCTGTAAATGGTAATTTGTTGAAATAAATTTTGCTTTGCTCAGAAAAGTTTCTATTATTTTGGCATCTCTTTACCAACACTGTTGTGAGTAGGATCGAGGGGGGGGGGGGGGGGGGTTAGTGTGCCTTCAAACTTGTAGTACTCAAGTCCGTACTTGGCTCTGTACTCATACTCGTTGAACCTGTACTCCGGACATTGTACTCACAATACAAGTCAGGGGGTTGGGGTGAAGGTGGTAATCATGGTGTCCCACACCCCGTGTCAACTGATTGTCCTAACCAAAATTTAAAATAAACCATCATTTGTCCACAAAAAAAACACACACAGAGAAAACAGTACAAATGGATGAACTGACTTTCATTTATTTTTTTGGTGACATTTTGCAAAGAAATGTATTTTTTTTTCTCTAGTAACATTTAAAATTGTTAACATACAGTAGAGGTCAAGTTAGAGTGTGAGAGAGAGAGAGAGAGAGAGGGTGTTCGAGCCTTCAAATAAGATGAAAATCTGGAGATTTTAGACCTCTTCATTTTAAATCTTCATAACTTAATAATATTAATTCAACATTTTTATATCTATCTGGTTAGTAAATACTTCTACTCAGATAATCTACACAAGCTGTTCAAGCTTGTATTGTTAAAAAAAAAGAAAAAAAAAGTCATTTTGTCACATTTTGAAAATTATTATCAATGATTATTGAATATTAGTTTTTTTTATTTTTATAAATTTCTTCCAATTCAATTCTTCAATATAATTCAAACAAAATAAAGACAATGAGAGAGAGAGGGGGAGAAAATGAAGAGCTTCCACATTTAAAGTCAAATTCAAGGAAAGGAAGTGAAAGAAAAAATGTTTGTTATAGAAGGCAGATACCGAATGGTGCAACGATTACAGATTACAGGAATTAAGAAAAAAAATCCCTTTCCGAGAAAAAAAAGGCTAGGAATCAAGGTAAATAAGCCTCCACTATAAAATCCCAACCTCTTATAATTCCCCCCCCCCCCAATTTTCTGTAAAAAAAGTATCGGCATGCCTGGAGACAGATTTACACGTGAAATGTTGGGTTAAGTGTGGCAAATGATTAAAAAACACAGTTTTAAGTCAAACTTTTAAATACGCAATCGGTGTGCTTGTATTTCGAAAATCAAAGCAAGAGAAAGTTGATGACCTGTTTAGTACAGTCTGACTGCGTCCTATTTCAGCACAGATTTGTTTGAACATCCTATATAATCAATCACCTATTTTCGTTGACTTTTTTGGTGTAAAAAAATTGAAAGGATGTCATCTATTTTCAAATGTTGACATTCTGCCAAAATATACCTGACACAGTTTGACATAAATGACCACTGGTTTCGTATCCTACAAAGAAGCTTTAATTAGCAGATAATGCAGTCATGTAATGAACATTAAGCATTTAAATTTTACATTGAGGTAACAAGTAGCCAATCATCAGCTCATAAATAAAAACAGGTACTTGCCCAACCCCCATACTACCCCCCTCATCACACCCCCATACTCCCCTCATCACAACCCCTCCCCCCGTCTCTCTTCCCTTCCTCCAAGACACACACAATCCTACTGTACAAGCAACCAGAATATCCTTTAAAGAGATGTTTCGTGATTGGATCAACATGTTACATTAATATTTCATGTTACTCCCTCGTCATACCAGTCTTCTAAAACTAAGGTATCATTATCAATGCTTTTAAATAAACAGGTCCGATAGATTATGAACGACCCAATTCAATATTATTCAAAATCACAGGGCACCTGGTCCCAACCTTTCCCCAACCAGCAACCTTCCACCCCTCCCTCCATTATCCAACTCAGAAACTGTTCCACCATCTCTATCTACTTGGTGGCGATCATGGGCCAAACAATTCCCTCTCCCCCGCCAAAGAAAAAATGCACCCTGATGCTCTGGTTCAGTAATATCTGGGTTTGAGTTAATCTACTGCAGACAACTGAGAATAACTAGTCGTTCAAGTTGATCAAAGACAAACTGTGACATACAAAATGGTTCATTGGTTTACTTTATTTCTGTTAAATTATGCAAGGTTTATTGATTAAAAGTTATTTCAAGCAGAACAACAACATATGCAATATTTATGAAACCTTCCACATAAAGTATCATATTGCATAAATCACGTCATTGCGACGGGTGGTGCCGCCTCGGGTTTCCATGACGACAGGAGGAAACTGGGTTATTTCTAAATATAAAAAAACAAAACATTTAATGTCTATATCTGTGTACATCATTCAACGTTCTTACTTTCAGAGAAAAAATTGTGGAAATAAACATTTGATTTTGACCTCACAAGTTTTTCCAAAGACAACAACGCTTTCCACGAGTTTATTTTATTCTTCCCACTCCAAAGAAATGGTCAATGTTTCAGCCTTTCAAGTGAATACTGCTTCAAAAAACAAACCCCCCAAAAAAATCAAAATCTGTTTGACCTGCATCTTCTTAGTGCCTCGTTATCAGTTAACTAATTATTACAAATTTTCATTACAAACTTGATACACTTTTCTCATTCTTAGTTCCCGTCTCCTTAGCTACAACTGAACTTCTTCAACTAAAGCGGATATATATATATTTTTTTCTCCTGAAATTGTCTGCACCATTCCCAGTCCAATACTAAACTACAATTTTTACAACAACAGATATACCTCCTGTTCAGAACAGATTTGAAAGTCTTTCCATTTTAACTTAGACCTCGACTTCATTCCAAAGCATATTTTTCGTTTATTCACTGTAGCATAAAACCTCTTTACAACTCTTCATGGTGGTTTTAGCACTAAGCTACCTCCCCTTAAAATTTCCTTTGAACCAAAACTTTTAATGAGCTGTTAATAACCTTTGTAGAAGACCTCATCAAAAATCAGGAAATTGATGTTTGGTTTCTAGCTGCTGCTTCTGTCAACAAGTAGCTCAAGGTTATCTCCATCTTCAGGTTTAAATTTAAATTACATTCGATATAGAAATTGGTATGCAAAGATGCCATTAGTGCAAAAAGACCAGCGATTCCCTCTACGACCGTCCACTTATTCTCAAGTCCATCCAATCTCAGTGCAAAGAGAATGAAATAAGTGCATAACCTTCAGGGCTTTTTTGGCAAACAATAAACTTCAGTACATAAGC
The DNA here is from genome assembly GCF_037975245.1 of Apostichopus japonicus. Taxonomy (NCBI): domain Eukaryota; kingdom Metazoa; phylum Echinodermata; class Holothuroidea; order Aspidochirotida; family Stichopodidae; genus Apostichopus; species Apostichopus japonicus. The sequence goes on from NC_092577.1 coordinate 30,625,539, forward strand.
TTTTTGGGACACAAAGCAATCTTTATAGGTAAAAATTATTAACAAATTGTATTTGTGGGGGGGGAGGGAGAATTCAAACGATTGCAGCTAACAGATCATATGGTCAAGACGGAGAGATTTTTTTCAAGTTGTCAACTTTTTGGTTGCCTAAAAAATGTAACAAAATAACAAAGATTGTCAAATGGTGTGTGCACTGAAGGAGAGATGTGTAGGTTTAGTGAATAGAATGCCAGTCTTGGGCCAGTAAAACTATGCTACGGGTACCACTACTCTTGTTTTATTTCAGTATCTTCACATCAATTTATCATTTTACTTATTTGGGGAGTATCCAGTTACAATGCAATCTGAGTTTGATGTTTACCATTAGTCCTCGACCACCAGATTTTGGTCGCCAGAACAAACATTCGGTCGTCTCGGACACTTGGACTACCGTCACAAACTTGTCCTCTTCGACGAGGCTGAGCGATATCGGACTACTATGATGCATAGCCATGTCAGAATCATTTAAAGGTTATAGCCACTACACATTTAATGTAAATTATTTGTTTAACGCATGAATAATTAATTTACAAAACGAGGTAGCCTGAAGATAGATGAAATAAAGGAATGCAGGACAGTTGTTGCAGATCAGAACGAGGAGCAGGTGGGAACCATTCATATATAAAGGCATCTCAAATAATGGGTAATAGTACTGGGGATCCAGGGGTGACATTGGGAAGGGAATTTTCTTCAGATGTTACATACATAAATGGAAGGTCAGAAATAAATCCCTCAGTAATGCTAGATGACAATAGCTCATTTTAACATGATAGGAACAAATTAGGAGTGTGTGTGTGAGGGAGGGGGGAGGGAGGGAGGGGGTTGACTTTTTGTTTGTCTAGTAGGCACATCAGAAGTGGTGAATATTACATTACAAATCCTTTAAAGTCCATTATTGAAGGCATAGTGGTAAAGGCAATGGCACCACTATCATATGTAACACACCTACAAATTGTGGGGGTAAAAGAGAAACTTTTTCACATATCATTGAAAATCATGCTGATACTGTGTTCACCAGCTTAAAACCTCAAGAGAGAAGGTTGGGGCAGAGGGGGTGGGTTGAAGATGACTATTGAACAGTTGACTACAGAAAGTGTAAAAGCTAACAAGAGGCTTCATTATTCAGTAGTGCTTGGTAAAAGGGATTTCAAATCTTTCCATATTATCAAGCAAGATCAACCTCATCTGCGACACCTACACCTGACGAACAATTATTTTGAAAAATGCCACATCATGCACCACATGAGGCAATGAAAGTACTTACACACACTGAACAACGAGACCCCGACCAGTATCATTCCCGTATTAAACTCCAACACGGGGAGGGGGGGAGGGGGGTTATGTATCAGAGACGGATATTACCATTAAGCAGTCACTATGTACAAGATCTGACACTGCCATAGACAAAATGATTCAAATGTAACAGTGAAATACGTTTAGTCGTTTACCTATATCCAACCAACCACTCCTTTCTTACACCCGAGACAGAAAAAAGGTTTTCTTGGTTGAAAAGAATACACACCTCAAACTATAAACTGTATACACCACCCGATGGGGTCTCCAACCTACAACAACGAGAGCGATACATAATTTTGCTCCTTTTTCTTCCGAATCAAAGATATAAATCTCCACAGCAAACGTATATCATGCTGAAACAAATCAAAATCATTGGGCGGTCATAAAAAAAATTAAAGAAAATTCAATCACCTAGAAAATTGTCTTCGAAACTATTTAATAGTTAGGATTCTTTCTTTGAATGTACCACTATGAGTGCGAAGGAGGGCGGAGAGGAGAGGAGAGGACAGGTTAAGAGAGGAGAGGAAATGAGAGGGGAGATGGCAAACCAGGGAACAAAGGTGGTAGAAATAGGCTGGCAAAAGGGTGAAAATATGGACAATGGGTTACAGAGAATCCGTGCAAATGGAAGATTATACAAGACATTACAAAAGTTGGCCGACACTTGACCGGACGGGGGAAAACAAATTAACCACTTGCAAAATACATGAGAGATCGTTTAAACTTTCGCAAAGATGGTTTTGTTTTTCCTTCTTAAAAAGTAAAGAGTATTCATTCACAGGCAAATAAAGAAAAGGTGAAACTGTGTTAATCCAAAAGTCTGTCGCCAGAGTACATTAATAATTACATCACAATTAAAAAATACTACAATCAACATTTTCATATCTGTATCAAACTCTTGTAAAACTGAAGTGTAACCATAAGTTCAGGAAATTCTTCGTCTTTCTACGCAGTCTCATCGAGCGACGTTTATTTGAACTTTGATCAAATGTGTTACCTACAATACACAGAAAGCTGACACCAAACAGAGAGGAGCCCCCCCCCACCCACACGCTCCCATTTCTAAAAGAAGATTCACAAATTCATTTTTTGTTCCTTGCGGAATCCTTTACAAGGAGAGTACAAAGTTAACCCTGTTTTAAACAGTTAAAAAAGAACAAATGTAAGCATCCTGGTGATTTTTGTTTTGTTTTTTGTTGTTGAGATATGATCATGTTGTACCAAACCGGAACTCATCCTTTTTAAGATTTGATTCTGTACCACTGTTCCCAATCACCCCCCCCCCCCCCGGCCTTCCCCCATCTGTAACCCCTCGTCAATCACGACAGCTCTTCTTCCCTACAACAAAAATCTTACTTATTGTCATTAAGTTCTACCAAATTTTCAAAAATGGATTTTTATTTTTGCTTTGGTGTGGCTTTTTTGGGGGCGAATGTGGCACATTTACCTCATGGGACACATTTGTGACTAGAACAGAGTTTTGTGTTTTAAATACATCCATAGTTGCTTGCTCGTTTGCGGTGACAAGATCTGCACAGACAGCTATTGTCGCGATGCAGACTAAACTACTTGCCAAGCTTTGTTACTCCATTTCAAGCCTAAAGAACACCACTGACACATCAAATACACACACGATACACATTTCTAGAAACACGGGCGAAATTTCTCCTCTTAATCTCAAGCACCCCTCCTCTTCCGCTCTCTTTCTCAATAGTTATTAGACCCTTCTTCTCTGTCGTTTTCTATCGATCATTCGTTGTCATGTTTATTTTATCTCCCCTGTCAGACCGCTCCCCGCCCCCCTCATCCCACTTTTCCAAAAGCTTTCTTCTTTATATCTCAACTACCAAATCGTGTCATGTCTTAGAGTCAAACCCCTGCCGCAATGCTGCTACCACATTGTAATAACTCCCCTTAGTGAAATGGATGCAAAAAAGGCATGTTTTCCGCGAGGACTCTCGATATCGATTCATTGGATGCAGCACGGTTTGTCGTCCGATCCGTTGTTGGCATTGTTCTTCTTGTACCACTTGAACCATTTGGCACGGAGTCGATCCCGCGAGCGGTATTTCTCCAGGAATAAGAGCTGTCTGGTGTTAATGGCACCGCGACGTTTCCTGCAAAGGGAACGACAAAAAATTTAAAATGATACAGACTTGAAAAAAAATCATGTGACAGTGAAGTGCCGATACCGTGACTTTTTGATTCGGACTAATTTAATTTTTTTTTAAAACAATTTTGGATTATACTTAATCATCCCTACATACTACATAATCCCAACCAAAGCCCCCCCCCCCTTCCCCTTCCCACAAAGAGCAGTTTTCTTAGCAATCCCACCTCAAATCCACTCCCACATACAGAACAGGACCGACATGGGAATCTCTCCATCTCGAGAAAGCAAACCCTAAGGTAACCTCTCTCCTTTTCCACTTATTAGAGACGCATAAACGAGCAACTCTCGCAAGCAACTTGAGTCGCAACTTGCTCACCCTGAAGAGGCATCCTAGCTTAAAATGTCAGAGCTATCCATGTCTGATTTGATACTACCTGGGCCAAATGGAGGGTGAACAGCCATCATCCCACTCACTGTTAGCTGTCATATTTTTCACGGTGAAGGAGAAGGCAGATATAAAGTCCCTCTGTGATGTAGTTTTTCACACTCGCTCAAGTCTTGAGATTTATAATTAAGGTAACATGAATATATTTCTTCTTCAAATTTTGTAACCCCTTTATGGTTTGTTTTTAATGGAGGAGCATCGTGAATGTTCCTTCAGGGATCTTTAATTTACTATCTGTACTTACTCTCTGATATAATCGACAGCATCTGTGTACTGTAGACCAGCCTCCATCAGGGCCACTGCGACCAGCAATGGGGCTCGGCCCAGACCGGCCATGCAATGGACCGCCACGCAACTCTCCGGGGTATCCATGAACCGTTTCTTCAACAGCGCCACCCATTTGTCTATGATATCCACCGATGGTACGCCACCATCGTCAAAAACCAAATCCTGTAGAGAGGGCAAGATGGAAGAATAGACAGTGAGGTTTAAGGAAAATGAATGAAAATCCACAGATTTAAACATCACCTATAAACAATTTTTAACAAAATAAACAAAATAAAACAATTTTTATTATAAAATATCCAAATTTACAGACAAATGGGACCAAGCATCCATTTAAGATGGCTAACTAGGAAGAGTGTCAATAGTAGAAGAATAGGCGTCGCTGCATCACTAGAGATCAAATGACTTACAGATTTGCATCTCCAAGGCTTATTGAGTAGAGCAGAGACATTTGGGGGATTGGAGGAGGGAAGGGTATAACCTGGAGAGAAAAGCGGACTTAAACCAAGTTCAATAAAGCCGTATGGTACTTTTTAGAAGAGAAAGAAAAGTCGCCCGAGAAAGAACCTGGATTCGAAGACCAAACAACTTGATCCACTCTTTAATCCCAGTCACCTTTACAGTGAGACTAATCTGTATTTAACCATGTGATCATGATGCTATGTCCTGTGAGGTATCACAAGTGCCTTCAGACAGGAATAGATTCTACACATGATCTCGGTTGAAAGGTCAGAGGTCAATCTACTGTGTACTTTTTGCACCTCGAGCTAAAAAGAACAGACGCAAAATCTTCCCAAAGCTGAAAACCTAGAAAAAGGTTCCATAAAGCTAGCAGATTAAAGTTCATATAAAAAACATGGAAATAAGCAACAACAGTACGTCTAAATTAATTTGCCTCAAAGTGCATACTTTCATCCCCAGGATGGTAATTACTTCAATCAGATGACATAACTATTGAAACGCTTTCGGCAAACTCCAAACAAATTTTATGAACCACGGGTAACACCAACCATTGTTATAGTAACCCCCTCTCAAACCCCCAACTGCTATCTGGAGATCAACTTATAGCTCGGCTACTCCATTTAGATAACTAAAAAAAGTTGCCATTTTCTGTTCTTATTGGTTTGTAACCTGTCTTTGGTTCTGTGCTACGACATTCGCACAAAAATTTCTTCCATAATTGAGACACTTCACGTTATCACAGGATATCATTTCCTGGTTGAAGTGTCAAGAGGGGATTTCCTTTCTTATGGGTTGCTTCAATAACTTTTCACCTAACTTGAAATATTTACCAGGAAGTAGAATCAAAAGAGGACTGGGATGCCTTATAAATACATGTGGTAAAGTGTTTAAAGACTTAACAACTGTACTTTTAAGAAAATATTGTTGATTCGTCGCCATAGCTTCGCTTTTGATATCGTGAGATTAATCCATGGTTCATTATGATTATTACTTCTACGAGAGTAATGCGGACACAATGTTAGGCCCTGGACAAATTTCGACGTTACGAAGATTAGATCCGAGCCATACTCTCTTCATACAGTACGGCAAGACTCTGTCTGGACAGTTCACTTCCGTACAGTGGCACTTATCATTCATTTAATTTTTTTATCAAAACAAGTCAACGAGAATCCACCTGTTTTGAGATGTGGAAATATTTCACAAAAGAGGGAAGACTGCTGTGAATCCGCCTTACAGGAATGGAATTTCACAACTTTAACCATTTGCCCAAGAAATGCATATGTGGTTCCAGATGCCTTCCGGCCAAAAACAACGTCTCACAGGCATTTTCCTGCATTACAACACACAGTAGGTTAAAAATACTGTACATACTTTCTTGAGAACAGCCCCAATAGCATTTGCTAATAATAGCCAGGGGTATGGGGCTTACAGTATGTTAGGAGGGGATATCATGCTGATTCATTCGACTGACTATTTGTTAACCGACCGCGTCGTGTGTTTATGTTCTTGTTGTGTCTACTGGCAGATATAAACTTCCACCTTTTCCTTTCTACTGGTTAAAACAAAGAAACACTGGCATTCAGCCAGTAACTAGCCAAAAGTTTTGAGGCCTGCCCAATGACAATAAGACAACATTGCTAGATAATCCATTAATGATAAAACTTTTAAACTTTATATGATATCGGTAGATAGGAGAGTGCATGTAGACTGGTAGGTCTAGGTACAATAATATTCAGGCGTCACCGATTAATTCTTGACAAGTTTGTAACTATGGACGTATCCTATTTATATACTAATATACCTCATGATGTGACAGTGGTGGTGGGCCTACATAAACAAGACAGGAACATCTAGCTCCGAGCCTCGCACATCGCTGGGAAGGAGAACTTGACAGCGATGTCCAATCCAGAGGGATCCAGACCCCAATGAATTGGTCCCTACAAAGGGACACGTCATAGCTTGTTCCGGTTGTTGGGAACTCCGTCCTTTTTGCCTCGGTGACCAACGCGAAATTTCCAGTTTCTGCACACAGGCATACCCCCTAAAGCATGGGCGTCATATGCTTTCTCACCTGATTGGAAGAGGATGGGAGTTGTTCACCTTCCCCCTCCCCCCGCCTCATACACAGGGTCCCGCTCAAACTCAGCCTATCACAAGCACTGATTCTGGTCATCGCACCCTATTGGCCGAGAAGACTGTAGTTCCCAATCCTGCTGGGGCTCATCGCGGGAACCCAACGCAGCCTCCCGGACTAACCACATCTAGTGAACCTAGGCCGGGCCTGAGTCAGTCTACCCCACCTGCGGTCACTGAAGCTAACTGCGTGGCCATTATCCAGTCTCAGTTCAAGAGCGAGAGGCCTTTCTCAGGACACTGCCGCCATGGCTGCATCAGCAAGGCAACCGTCCACCATCAGGACGTATGATTCCAGACTGCATGGCAAGGTTCTTTGAATGGTGCTCCCACATACAGTACAGACCTGTCCGGATTCTACCTCTCTAGGGAGATTGGCAGACGTCATGATGCTTCTCTTCAGCCAAGGTAAACAATCAAACACCATCCGGAACTACTGGTCAGCCATCTCGGATATCTATCTTTTCGTGACAATTTTGCAGGAATCCTGGTTTCCGAAGATTTCAATCTTCATAGACATTCTCTCAAAAACCTATAAAATGTATTCTTATTGCCTCAAACTTCAAATATATAACTGAACGTAACGAAAAGGAATCAATTGGACCTTCGTATTAAGTCTCACACATCACCGGCCTCAACAAAGACTTGGCATCCCTTAACAACTACCAGTTCCACAAAAATATATATATAATCCCTTCTTTCTTTGTTCCTTAATCTGCTTAATCCTGTATAGTCATGGTTTAATTCATCAGTGGCCCTTCTACTTATCTCACTTCATACTTTCATTGTGTTACAAAAAGCTGGTTACTTGAATTAACCAGTTCCAAACGCACTTGTATATATTTATAAAATACCAGCTAAAACAGTGGAATTCTAATAAACCTACAGTAATTAATTCACAAACACTTAGCGCAAGGCTTGCACATATATAGAGAGAGAGAATCAAATAATTACTGGTAAACTGCATCACGTATTTGAGACATAAATGAGCACTCTAGATCCTTGCTTCAAGTCAACAGATCTGTAAGCTACAGCAGGCTCGTAATATGAAAAAAAGTATGTTTACACACACACACTAGCATCGCCCTTTCACTTAAATATAATCTAGCTACTGTACTTTATTCTTGCTAAACATTCAACAAGCCCTTAGCAAGCTTGTCAACTGGCAATGAAAATATAAAGTTACACAGAAATTCAATATTGATCCTCACAATTAATAGAAAGAAGCTATTGTGGTTGATTTTGATGGTTTTATCAAACATCCATCACTCCGTTGTTGAGTTATGGCGGACCCAAGACAGTGTCACAGACGTGCGCACACACACATACGCACGCACACACACGCCAACCTGACTGCATAGGTACCTTTGCCTCCAAAGTACCACGATATATTCGAATGCTCAACAAAAAACATCCAAAATGACTGTCAACATAATGCTGACATTGCAAGCATTTATCTAGCAAATTTTGCATCTCTTTATTGGTTTTTGATGGTGTTTTTAATTTTGATTACAGGCTTACCAGAACTTCGATTCCTTCTTTGGCCAACAGTTCCTTGTCATATTTTGGTTCACAGACGCGTACCACTTCTTGTACGTCCCTCTTTTTCAGCTCCTGTGAATAAACAAACGAAGCTCGTATTCAAGCACTTTCAAGCTCTAGAAATTGAAATGGCACCCTTGACCAGAAATGCCAACAACATCCATCAACATCATTTGCAATTTCTGGATAAAAGATCAAGGTTTGACGATTTAAGATGCATCGGTGAACAAAAATGATTTTGTTATTGAGTGAAAGACTGACCCTCAAAGGCCTCAATTAATTATATTAAATCGTAAAAAACAAAAACATGGTTCTCTGTGACAATGACCTTAAAATTGTGTTCCTATGCAGAGGAAAATGTGTGACCCCGAGCAGAAGCGGACGATCAAGCCTATGGGCACGAATTCACTCCGAAGGAGACATTTAAATTTTACGCAACTGACTTTAAATGTCAGTTCTATGACCATTATATTGTTGATGAAACCATCAGTAAAAGCCAAGGTTATGAAATTCACCTAAGACCTTTTAGTAAGGTTCTAAAAATTTTGAAAATGGCATTACATCATCTGAATCTGACCTGATGGTATTTGGGGCTTAACTACACTACCAGCAGCAGCTTTACAAACTTGACCTGTTTCCGTCCAAGGTCACACAATATAACCAGTCAGTAACAAGTGCCAATTGTTTCAAGTTCAAGACCAAAGTTCAGATTGATTTCTCCCTATGACAAACAAAACTGTACTTGAAGTGATAATTAATCAAACTGAGGAATGATGATGACATATGATGGACACTAGCAAAAACAATGTTGTTTATCAAAGCTAGTGACCAGTTGGTATGAACCGAAATGGAAAAATATAGTATCAACCAAACTATTTGACAAAGTGCATACATTGTCTTGAAAACCTGCCAAGGATACAACTAACAATTAATTAGTGACTGCATTTAGTTAGTTAATAGAACTTTACATAACTTCCACACTTTAATGTCTCCTGCTTACTTACATTCATTCGATTTCAAGATATTCATCCTAGCATACTCTTACTTCTATTCTGAACAAACTCTGGTCATGGTGTCAAATCCAAGCAACATTAAAAAGATGTTACAGTGAGCTACTGTACTGGCACAATTCAAATAACATTTTCTTGCCAGAATACCAGACACATTTATTTCACAAAATACCACTACCAGACACATTTATTTAACAGAGTATCAAACACATTTATTTAACAGAATACCAGACACATTTATTTAACAGAGTACCAAACACATTTATTTAACAGAATACCAGACACATTTATTTAACGGAGTACCAAACACATTTATTTGCCAGAGACTCAAGAGTTAGACCTGAATGTTATCCACTTTGCCAACAGGCAGCACTTGTTAAAAAAAAAATTTTTATGAAAAATCATGGTACAACGGGTGCATTACTTATAAGAGGTCTGCTTCATGCCCAAATGTATGAAATGTTGGAACTTTAACCTGTTCTTTGGACTAGTGTCTTCTTGTAAATTTGTAATAACTAAGCAGGGAATTATTTATGCGGTATCACTTCGCAAAATGCTCTGCAAACTTGTCAAACTGCTATACAAGTGCAAAGATGCATATATAGCGGTTTTGTACACAGAAACCATAGTACTTCATCATGAGACAAAGTTCATAACCTCTTCCAAAGTGGTCCCTGACGCGGCCTCGGGTGGGTGGCGGGCAAACCCCGCCACCCGCCGAGAAGAAAATCTTAAGCTAACAAAAGTTGCTGACGCCTCCTGACGGGGGAAACCCACCCCGAGAAGTCGGGGGGGGGGGTAAAAATCCAATGTATTCCGGGCAATTTCAGTAAGATTTTAATCAACTACGAAAACGTATGTGTAAACACTTTGGATGGCAGAATGAGAAGGAAGGGCAACGACCGGAGGGAGCCGGTCGCTGAGGGTGCACAGTGTTAAAAGATTACCTGGGCATACTAGACACGGTAGAATGAGGTGCTAAGGTTGTGAGGAGACAGGTAAGCGAGGAACGAACTAAATACTGCTTTACAAGAGCAAAGATGCATAAAGCAGTTTTGTACACAGAAACAATAGTACTTCATAATGAGACAAAGTTCACAACCTTCAAAACTGCTCTGCTAAATGTCAATGCTCAATTATTCACTGTTAAATGTGATTCAACATACAGTACTATATGTGAAGATCTTTCAAGCTTTAGTTTTGCAGTTTAACACCATATTTCTGACTCTGAACTACTTTGAACTCAAATAACCTTCGACCTCCACAGTAACAATAAGTTTCTCGTTTTCATTAAGGTGGATCCACATGTACCAAGTATGAAGTTCACACATTATGACATTAAGTACAAGTTTATTGATTTGCTGTATCAACTGTACAAGCAACGGCATCAAATACACACACACATCACACATTCATCATGGCATTGATTCCTTTAGAGCTTCGGCAACGGATCAAAAGCGTTAAGAAGTATCTAAAGTGACAACCGCAAATGAGTGAAGAGACTTCCCGCCAGGATACATAACTGTACACGGATATCTACTTGGTTATCAAATGTCAGGTTATAAATTATAATGTTACATTAATACTACTGTACAAACAAGAGAAACTGAAACCTAGACACTGTCAGCCTGAATTATACATTATCATACATGTAGCCCAACAAGCTCATCACTACACTGAGGCATTTCTTCCCCTCCCCTCCCCTTCCCCTCACCCTTCCCCTCACCCTTCCCCTCACCCTACCCCCCCCCCCCTACCACCCCAAAATTTATACTTTGCTAAGGATTACTTCTTAACAAACAGTGAGAAAAAGAAATAAACCTATCTGCAACTGTTCAGAATTTTTTTTATTTAAATGTTTTCTGGATAATGTAAATGTACTATACAACATACAGTACTATTACAGGTACGTACCAGCATCATCGTATACAATGCAAACTACACTAATTACCATATGCTATACATAGCTTTCCATTCTCACATGACTACATTAATGACTGCAGCAGATGTTATATTTACCAATATCCTTGTTAAATTATTTTAACGACATATAATTAAACAGAATCCTCCAGCAGTCATGTTTTAGGTTTTACATAAATACACAAACACACAAATATTAAACTGAAGAATGAGACTGGGGGAATAGTTAACTGACTGAGTGTATGACATACTGTAAAGTGGTTAAACAGTTACACAAATGCAGCAAAGGCAATGTTTGTTTACAAGATGAAATCTTAGTATTTCCATCTTATGTATTTTTTTGAGGGTCAATGGAGGTCACAAGCCTCACAACTGTTGAGTAGCAAGTACATTTAACATTTCAAGAGAATTAAGTTTTTAGTCCCTGTTCGCAATCAATGCATCTCAGGTCATGGAGGATAAAACAAGTTGTTTGTAATAATATACATGTTAGTAAGTACCCCCTGTGTAACCTTCAAAGCAGATGAGAATGTAGCCTGGTAGGAATGAGGGAAAAGGAATGCTCTGGCTTCTTGCCAAAAGAAAGCTGATAGTCCAGTGCCTTTGTACTGGGAGTCAATAGTGGCATTGTGAACAGTCCTTTACTTGATACTATAATAGTTATTTGTAATTTGTCATGTATTGTGTTGGTTTAAAGGTAGATCTCTCTCTCTCTAATATACTTTGGTGCACCCCTGCAATACCCACTACTTTCATCTTCCAGTAAGGTAAATTTCCCTCTTCTCTACATTAAGTTAAGGAGGCAGTGCACCATTTTTCCAAATATTTGAAGAATGCAATTACACCCCAAAACTATATTAACTGGAAACAAAAAATTGCCTTTAGTTACAATCAAATAGTATGAAGTTGACATAAAAAAATTTGAAAATCATGAATGAGTAGTTGCAAAACATAACTACTGGATTGTGAAGAGATTTAAGTTTGACTTTTCTGTTAAAGAGTTTACAAACCTGCCCATCCCCCTCCCCCCCCCCGCCCATCCCAAAAGGTGTAAACGTGGAGATTAAACATTTAAAAAAAAAGGTAGATTGATGCCCAACACCTAGAGATTTTACAAAATGTTTTTGTCAAATAAAGCTCATTATTTTAACACAATTCCCATGAAAATCTACTATTCATGATTATTTGTACATGTGAGATTTGGGTATCCCTATTGTGAGATGATAGATAAACAATTTTAGTTCTCACAGTTGAGCTGTTAATTAAAGAGTTGGCAATTACACAATATAAGTTCTTGCATTAGTCCATGTAACAACTCCCTGATTAGTCTGAGGGCCTGTTGTCTGTGTCTGCTTGCCTGTTGGTTCACACACAATAGCAACAAAGTAAACAAAGCAGCTTAAATATCCAACTATACAATGTGTACGCTGTTGCTACATACTGCTCAAATACTGTACGCTTTACAAGCCTACAGTGTGCTAAGTTGTTCTCTGTATTGTTAGAATAAAGTACACAAAGGTCACCGCCATTATTCTCCCTAAATTCTGTTATTTTTCCATCGATCAATCTGTGCTCATTATGGCATCGCAAGTGGATTCAGTAAAAGCCACTGTATGTATTTTACATCCTACTACAAGCAGGAACTTGCAAAGAAGCCATCATTGGCTTATTAAAGCAGCAAGCTGAAGGAAGTCAGTCACTTAGATTCACATTCAACGTCCATGATTATGAATTGTCGACAACTCTGTAACTGGACGACATACATTAATCTGGGAGTGACTCGAACCGGGGACCTTATGATTGAAAGGCACTGGGTTAACCACTGAGCTAACACTATAGCTAACACTGAGCTAACACTTCACTGTGCTAATGAATGACCAAAAAAATTACCCTAACCCTCTGAGAAAAGAGTATCTTTGTCTGTACTACTTCTTACCCAAAGGAGGACCACAAGATGAGGACTTTATCTTCTGGAATCTCAGAAATCGAAACCTTGATAACTTAACTTAAACTGCTATCTAACAAATTGAATTTGAAAATAAACAGCCATTTTTTTTATTAAATCAAAAGTAGACCAAAGTCAACCGTTCTTTTGCCCATTCCACTCTCTTATTTAGTTTCACAGATGTGTGCACACAATTCCATCCTGAGAGACTTCCACTCCTAGTGACATTTTGGTCTGTTCTAGGTTTGTTACCACAGTATGTAAATGCCACCTATTATTATATATATTTATTCAACGCTGGTATAGGTCAGAGTCTGAACACAAGGGAATGCAAACTAACCCCCCCCCCCCCCCCCGCCCCTCTCTCTCTCTCTCTTCCTGTTAGGACTGATTTGTGTATTGTACATTGTACAATACAGTTGGGATTGATCTTCAGTCATTCATTCACTGAGTCACACCAGTTGCCAGGGTGTGTATCACTCAAGAGTGAGGTACTGTAAACAGTTCTTAAATGCTTCAGATTCACTGAATATTGTGTGTATGTATGTACACTGTTCATAGTCACAGTACAGTGGTACCACCACTAAATTGTCTTGACAGGCAGGCAGCCGTGAGACCTTGATTGTGTGCTGCATGCATGCATGCATGCTTGTGTGTGTGTGTTGTGAGTGCTGAAATACTGGGAAACTCATTATATACTTTGTGTAGTAGTACCTTTTGTAGATTATCTGGGCAGAGTAAATTGGCTTGAACTGGTTTAATCCAGTCTGTGGCCTTTTGCTGAGCACAAAGGCAGTTGAACACTAGTCAGTAAACATGTGTACAGATAGATAGATAGATAGATAGATGGTTTATTCAGCCACATGCATAAAAATACAATGGAAATTGTTCAAAACACAAGAGCTCTAAAACAGACATGAAATTGAAACGCAAAGCGATGAAACACATATAAAAGTGATATTGCATGAGTAATAAATACCGGTAGGCTATCGACAATGGTATAAAAACATTGCGATAAAAGTGACGATGTAAAACAGTACGAATGATAAGAAATATGTACGGCAAGAACCATAAAATGTATACTTGTACGATAAACAGAGCGCTAAGTCAATAAAACAGAATTCAGAACAAATAAGACATAAGATACAGGGAGTGATAAATAAGTTAGCGACTATGATGCGCGTTGAAAATCTTCACTGCAGATGGATAAAAACTGTTGGTAAAACGCTTCGAACCTCTAAAAGCTAGTAATCTATTTCCTGAGGGAAGGAAATTGAAATGCACAAATGCTGGGTGGGAATGATCTTTCATAATACAGTCTACACGCCTCAGTGCTCGCTCCTGATATAGTGAATGGAGGGACGGTAGACTAGTGCCAATTATACGCTCAGCACTCCTGATAACTGACTGAAGTTTCCCTAGATCCCTCTGACTCACACGACTAAACCAGACTAAAATGTTTGTAGTTAAAATACTCTCTATAATTGCACGATAGAAATTCACTAAAATAAAATCACTAACACCATAAGATTTAAGAGTCCGTAAAAAGAATAGTCTCTGACGTCCCTTCTTCAATATTTCATGTGAATTTTCATTCCAAGACAAATTTTCCATAATGAATGTGCCTAATAATTTAAATGTGTGCACCTGCTCTACAGCAGAACCATTTATGATCAGAGGGTCCTTTGTATTTTTGTTACGCCTAAAGTCCACAATCAGTTCCTTGGTTTTGTCCACATTACAGTAGCATTGGTTAACAGTGCAATCTCTGAGACAGACAGATGATGATAATGGGTACCTCAGAGGCAGGAATGTGTGTGCCTACAACACAATTGAATTACCCAGACATATACATAACATGTACCAGACGCTGTGTGAATTTCAATGACACAATATAAATGCTACAGAAATTGGCACAAGAGTGATGTGGTTGTATAGTAACGAACTGTAATGCTGATACTGCACCACTGCACACATATATTAACTATTGAGATATATGTACAAGTGCTGAATGTTAAAATACCAGTCACAACTAAGCAACTTGTGAAAGCAAGGTTGATTTTAGAGTTTCCTGATCATCAAAGTTCATAAAAACAAAATTCTATTCACAAGGTTATCCAAAGGTTACCCAGTTCCTCAAAAGCAGCTTGCTTCCCAATGGACAGGTGCATTAATCTTGCTTTACAGTCAAAAGTTAATTTGTGGAAGGGAAAACCAGTTTAAAGAAATATTCAGCTATAAGGCTTTCTTAGAAAGCAACCACAAACAAACATGTTTACGGTTAAACCCCAAACCCAACCATCAATATTGGTCTATGTGATAGAGAAAACGGCAATGAACGACTTCCCCAAAGACAGTTACGAAATATCTCATTCCGTTCGGGAGATACCACAGATTTAAAATGTTTCTTTTACATGTATATAAGTCCAAAAGACTTGATCAAGTCTAACTATGACATCATCGAGCTTCAATTCGATATGATTTTTTTCTGCTTTTTTTTTCGGCAATGTTTATTTCCTGTAATGGAGACGGGTTTGCAAATGCCAAATCGAAAATATCAAGCTCCCTGCATGACCATTACCTGGCATTGGTTACAAGGGTCAATACTGCACACATACGCTGTATATATCACCTCCCAAATGTGAAAAGAAAAAACAGAAAATATTACAGGTCCCAGATCCTAGTGGTACTATGACATCACAGATTAATAAAATGACTGCTTCAAACATACAACTTTTCAAATAGGACATCTTTCCCAGATGGAACAAGATCTTTCTCATCCGTTTGGGGGGATTTGTTCTTCTGAAAGATCTCTGTCATATTTAAGCAGGCCTCAGATGATCGTTTGTGTAATGCCTTTGACTTGAATAAGAGTACTGTGCACCAATCCACAGATACTGTAGTGTGGACAGTGGTCTTGACGCTGAATGATGCTGATCTTTTTTCGTTTCAGAAGTGGGGGTGGGGGGTAGGAGAGAATGGGGAGTAATGCTGAAAAAAAGTAGCAGCAAGAGATTTATATAATATTACACAATCCTGTATGAAACTGAACAGGAGGACTCTTACAAAACTGTTATCGACCATCCATGCAACATGGTATCACTATACCAACAAGGAAGTTAATGCATGGATTCATCCATGTATGTGATCCTTGGAAATGTTCAATAAATTGATAACAGACATTGTAATCCAGCTGTGAAATTTTTAAAATGTCACAAAAAAATGTGTAATGTATATGACCACCCTGGTTCAACAAAGAAACAATATTTGCTCAACTACCGATTCCATTCCTCGGCTAATGTATGTACACAGCCTGTTGAAAAAATATTATGCAGTATCTGGCATAACCAAGTATATATATATGTGTGCTGTACTTTGAAACCTATTCGAAAATGAAAGACTTCCTGTAAGGGTAAACATCCCTAATAGATAAACTGCAGTGAATTAGTTATTGAACAGCCGGGACTTGATGTATCCAACCAGTCACTGCATTAGACAGTTAGTCATTTCAAACGTACCAGGATTCAACGCAAAACAGAATTAAAAAGATTATCAAGGAACATCTACAATGATGACATCACTGACGATAATCTCCTTGATGGAGGAATGAAGGGTCTACATGGCCAAAAAGGAGGTTTACTACTATAAAGTATCAATGAAACGATATCAACAGTTACGATGATGACATTATTGAGGAAAAGTCAGTGCAGGGATATTTTCTCGTTCCCTAGTTACAGCCACACTTCCCGACACCAAGATATAGGACACTACTTGTACACTACTGTAGAACACTGGGTTAATTCATCTGTAGTCTGCCAGCATAAATAACCTTAACTGTCAATCACACTGTAGTAGATAAGATCTCGAGAAGCAGGTATCTGCATAAAATTCGTCACCAATTGCGGCTGTTTTTACGAGGGTAATACTACTGCAATTAGGAATTCAATTCATCAAACTAAGAACCACTGAGATGCACAAAAGCAATGGGACCTTCTGTGTTAAAACACTGCTATGCATCTTTACCTTGGTATATATACAGTAGCATTATGCCCATTTGCAAAGCATTTTGTGATTCTACATGATGGGTAAATTACTGTACATATTTGCTCTTGCATAGCAATCTTGACTATTTGGGATTCAGCATTTTGCTATGCAATGCTGGATATATTTCCCTGCCCCCCCCCAAACTCCCCCAACAACCAACCTTCCAACACCAAATCTAACAGATTTTCCAGGCATTTGTACTGGTCTCTTGCTGGTAACTTTCTTGGTCCAATTAGCTACTCCCTGGAAACAATACAGAACACTGTTTGCTTCATGTCAATACATCAAATGTATGCATTCAACGCTTAGGGCGAAAGTACCCATGATAGTGAAAAGCAAACAAAGTCTAGCTAATTATTGTACAGTTAGTTATGAAGGAAACAAAAATTTACAGACTGTATGAAACAGGCCTAGTTCTGAGTACATATCTAAATAACACATTGAATGAACAATGTCTGTTGGTTAGATTGACATTTAGGACAGTTACAATACTGCATGCATCGCCACAGCCGTTTAGCAAACATTTCCAGCTCGGTACAGTGCTGTAGACACACATCAATGTAACACCATGGACAATCATTTTGCCCAGGATATATACTTCCAAGGCCAGTTTACTGCACATGTAAGGCTGATCATGGCAAATCAGAAGTTGAATGTTGAAGCTAATCACATTGTTAGCGCACTGTGTTTAAAGTAGAACGATAGTGACAGAAAAAAAATCTCTCATTTTCATATATAATGTAGTTTATATGTTACCAAGCAACATATATTTTTAATTTTCCAAATAGCACACCGGAAAGTTATAAAAAAGGGAATTAAAACATCGTTTTTTCGCCTCCGTAATTTAGGAATTTGCAAACACTGCAACGACCTTGAACAGCCCTCAGGTCAGTGAATGACGTCACTGTGATGATCTTTTTCTGTTGTGAACTGTTCAGTACGGAGCTGTGCGTGCATTTCGTGTCAGCATAACTGTTATTTTCCGGCGTAATGTTCAAGACATAAATAGATAATGAATATCATAGTGTTTCTTGATTTCTTCACCACGTGTTTACAAGTTTTTTTTAACGAAATTTGCGGCGATTTCGCAACGATTTCCCAATATCTGAAGAGGTAACTCGCAAGCTGACCCAAAGTAACGTAAATCTCAAAATCACGTTTTTGGCGGGTTTTATACAGAGTGATATATGAATGTGCTCACTTACCAGCCAAACTGGCACAATAACAATAGTGATGATAGTCTCAAACGTATATTAGTATAACATCCGAAAGAAAATCCAAAGTTCTAAACAAAGTAGATTCGCTTGTATGCACTAGGCCTACTGTAAAACATAAACGTTCCTTGTTCCGTGCGTCATTAAATCCAACAGAAAGGTTTCATTGAGCTTAAAATACAACCGCATTCGAACTCAATCCAGTTGTTAGTCTAGCTCGAACAATTTTCTCACTACATGCAATGCCTATGGCGTTTATTCACATGCATGCCTCGTGGTTTGGGCTTCAGGAGGAATCGTATTCAAGCCCAACTTCACTTAGGTCCGCAAACGGTACTTTCACACTGTGCAAACATAAGTGACAGTGTGCGCTACTGTAAGTAATACTTACACGATGTTTTGTTTCGCTCGAGCATACACACATTTCCTATTCGTATTACATTTAAAGTGGTTTGGAGGGTATGAACACATCTCTGCCCAAAAAACTCTGCCTAAGCGACGTCCATGCCCCAATTGAAATTTGCACGTGGATTCTCTCCTCACATAGTCATTAGGTTGTTCACGTCTGACATGTCTTCCAGTTCCAACACTTACTGTTGCATTTATCGGGATATATATAAATAATGCGGCATAAAAGCATCAATCTTTCAAACTTTTATTACTTTAGTGACCTTGCCACACGCAAATTTCAATTGGGCCCGAGAATGATCTTCTGTGAAGTGGGCAGAACAAACTTTCACATTCTTGCCATGTGAAACTCCTGGTGCGATGAAGTCTTTCCTGGTTCTCCTCACAAATCGTATCCAGAGTTTCCGATATCTCTCACTACATTTTCCGCTTGGAAAATTGAAAAAAACTTATTGTAGAGTCCACATTCGTTCTGTTGCATCCCCCTACAACGCAATTTCTTGGATTTTGCTAGTGGTTTACGTTGTTTGTCGAGTCCAATATAGAGTAGGTTGCAACTAAACTTACACACTAAGTGCACACTGCTGAAGTACACTACGCAGAGCTCACGTTGTTATCATCATAATGACGTCACATGTCACTGTAGATCACGTGATCATCATATCGCTTTTCGCGAAAAGCCCAATTTTTGTTTAAAAAATGAACGAGTTTAGGATTTTTTTTAAGCCTTTCCCAACATCGGATTGACTTGAATTTTCACATGTGTAAAATGGAAACCAACTAGAATACTCATGAATAAAATCGTATTTTTTCGTCGATGGTGAAAAATCACTATCGTTCATCTTTAAGATAGCACTTTTTGTTTTGTCCATCAAGCGAACCTCAAAGGTTACCCATCAGAAGTAACGGACGTATCGCAGCAAACACGGACGTACTGCTGCAAACATGGATCTACTGTAGCCATGTTGTCAAGATGTCAAAGTTGAAAGTTCGCACCAATGTTCCCAGGCTGAAGTTTCAATTGTAATTACTGCAGTTCATGTTTCATAAATGCTCCGTGAAACTGTTTCATTTCGCTACACCTAATTTCAACTGTACGGTCTGGGTTTACACTTTACACCATATGTAGCGTATGTCGGCTCTTTTTACGTGGAGCAGGAAATGTTAGCTATATCCCTGAGTAAACTCTTGTGACCTCGTATCTTCGTCCTTTGACAGCAACAGGCGAGTCATATGGCATTACCACAATCTTCAATAAGTAAAAATTCTAGAACAGCATAGAGAACAAAAACAAAACTCACATCTACAGATTACAAACACTGTGGCAATGGGTCAGGGCCATTTGCATATAAAGAACTAATTTGATAAGTTACAAGTCACAAGTGTGACATGATTTTGGAACCAGCTATTTTTTGTGAAATTGGTACAGTTTAAAGTTCAGGGCTGGTTCACTTTTCAAATTCTGAAAACATATCTGACAGTATTTCCTCATTGCTATAAGTGTGCAATAGCCATTGAAACAAGTAATACTCTCATATTTAACTACAAAATTATTAGCTCAATGACAATTGTTATACGACACTCAATTAATAACCATACTAATTACCTACTTCCACCCTGCAACAATTTGTTAAGCTTATTCAAACACTATTAACCAGTACAAGATATGACTAAATTGCAACAGTATTAACTAATAGTTGACCAATGTGAACAGTATCGTCACTAGGATTTTAAGAGTGTGTCCGTGGGATGCAACGTCATAAACATGTTTGCGTCCACTCAGAAAACCTTGCGTCCCTGCAGTCCTCCATTAAAACATGATATTTAAAATACCTCTACAGGAATACAGATACAATACTTAACTACAATGAAACCTGACAACACATTGGATTGTGTGCAACAAAAGCCTATATTATTGATAGGTCTATGTAATATGCATGAAAAGAAAATACATATTATGAAACCTTTAACTAATACACAACAGCAAAATTACTGTCGAATTCCAAAGCCGGTAATTCTGCCGTTGACTACTGTAGCTACAGTAACTTATTTGCTGGCCTAGACATCATGCAATGCTTACTACTATATGGTATACACAACTCCTTTGGTTTTTTTTTAAAAGAACAAAAGATTTTCCATTCAAAAATGTGTGTTGTTATGTTTGCATAGGCCTAGTTTTGAGTAAACATGTACGTGGGGTTTGTTACTCAAGAAAAGTTTGTCTGCCGTGACGCAAACAATTTGAAGATTTTGCGTCCCTGGCTACAAACTTTGCGTCCCGGACGCAGAATGCTGCATTCGTAAAAATGCCGGTGAAGCTCCAATACTGAATACTCTACATGAATGTGCCTTCAAAGGTAACCTTGGCACAAGTTAGGATCACTTACAATACATATTTGTCTATCATGTGTGCCAATCTGTAATAATTTACAATGTGTGAAATCTCCCAACATTTGTTCACGACATGTAAATAAAATACTCCGCCCTACAAAGTCTACACTGTGCACTGTGTGTATAAAATATATTGATAATGCTACCGTTTCTCCACCTTTCTCACAATCTTTCATCTGAGCAGAAAGATTTCAACTTGTGTCGTAATTCATTGACAATGGAAATCAGTTTCCAAAGGACACACAGTCTAATAATAATTTGCTATGCTATGCTGGGCTGCACATGTACAGTATGTATGTTTTCCTACAGTATCAGAATATGGTATTGTAGTGCCATAACCTTCAAATGTCAGACACATTGAGATTGAAAATTGGGTCAGAAGATTGTGCATCACACAAAGACCAGAACAGAATGCCAAGAGATTGTATTAGATATTGGTGTGTAAAGAATGAATGTGTTCTGGATTCATGAAAAGAGACCATGTCAGTCATTTTTACAAAACTTGTACACATATGGTAAAAATATGATAAAGACAAGCGTTCACGCCGCATGAGGGGAATGCGCCTTGCATCTTAATTATGACAGGCACTACAGTGCAACAGTTGAAACTAAAACCATAAATTTTACATGAACATGTAGAGTCTGATTGAAATGTACAGGTTTATGTGTGGCAATAGTTCTTAACCATGCCCAAACAAGTTCTTCTAAATCTACAGTATGGCCATGTATGCCTTAAAGAAGCATCCTGATCCTTTTGAAATGTCAAAAGCTGTGTGGGTTAATAATCATCCCCTTTAGAATGAAGATTACCCTTTCGTTTGCATTCAGTCCTCCCTTCTTGTCAATAAGTGCCTTTCAACGGTGATTGTACAAAATATTAAATATTGCAGAAGGATTTACAGTACTGGATTAGTCTTTAAGTTGCCTTATTTTTTATAGAATCAGTTCTATGTCTGTTGTCATTACAGCAGTAGCTGAGCACAGCTTGGCTAAAAATCACTAATCTATAGTAATACTATATACTATACAGTTATAAAGTATACAGTAATAGTTATAAAGCTTGAGTATTTCAACATGTCATGCACAATAGTTTCTACATTGTATAATGTATACATACACACACTATTCAGTACAGACAAGACAAAGGACACTAACAGGATATTGAATCAAGTACCACGCTCCCCCATTGGCTTTGAAATATTGAAGCTTGATCTATCCTTCCAAGAAAAAGAATTGGTACACCTGCGGTACTGACAGAGCACACTTACACACACACACACACACACATAAACTGTGTACCTCAATTGACATAGTAAGTGATGCAATGAGACAGATTTTAAGTTGTAAATACCATGGTAACAAAGATGGTCTTGAAAGACATGCTTTGTTAGGGGGTTCTGACACTGGGTTTGCTTGCTCTGTGCTATTTTATGTGTCATTGTCTAAGGTTGAAGAGCTACATAGAAAATCTAGCCGATGTTGGACTAGCAGCACTTATTTCAACCCTTCATTCCTGGTAAAGGTCAACCACATTTTTATGGTTAAGTATAAATTTGCTCAGGGGTAAAGTCAGGCAGGCTCTGTATGTTTAAAGGCTAGATCATACTACACACTACACACAAAGTGAATGCAGACCTAACAGTTCAAATTTATACCTTAGACGCCACGCTGAAAAAAACTTGTGCAATTTTTATGAAAAGATTTGTGTGGCAGTTTATGGAAGACCAACTTACAATATTTGCTGTGGAGTATGTACAGTACTTACATCCTCCAAAGCACTGTAGACATTAACTGGTAAAAATTTGTTGAGCATTCAAATTTTTTTATTGAAGGCTTTTCAATTTTTCCATTATAAAAGATACAATGGTTCCTACTACTGTTAGGTATAATAACCGATGACTTTGCACTTGTATGGTAGTAGCAAGTTATGACCAGTTTTTGCATCTACAGCAGTTTGCAACCCAGTTTAAACTTGCATGCTGTATGAGAGAAAGGTCATTCACAAATGAATACAAACCAACAGTGTGAGTGCACTATAGGCCTACATGTTAAAAGTTCAGCACAAACCAACAACTCGATATACTTTGCACTGTGCAGCATGAATACACAAATTTATTTACGATCATTCCTTCCTATTCAGTTACAAAACTGAAGGACTGCCTTTTTTTCTTCAAATTGTTTACGCTTCACATCCCTTGCAGACTTTGTCGCATGTTTATCAAATTTAATTGCAAGTGACTTACAGTGTCAAAACTCGTAGAACGGATAACAAAGATTCTATTAGCAACTCATTTCCACAACCTGAAGATTTCAAAGAAGCCACAGGAAGAGGAAGGACAAATTTGTCTCTGCTGACCACATTGTGGATGTACCAGTTTGCCACAGTGGATTGCAGCATAAATCTGTACCGATATCGTCAAGTTTGGACGAGGGGACTTTTACTAGATGCTGCACACATATGCAATGCCAGGCATGTTTGTTTTTCATTCATTTCATTTATTTATCTTTATTTTTATTCCCACAACAATATGCAACATATATACATATACTTGAAGTATGAAAACATACAGCTCATAGTTGTTCAAGGAAAATGTTCTAGGCACCTTCCATGTACATGACATAGTAGAACATTCACCATGAAGGAAAGGGACAAAGAAACTAAAAGCAGTGTACTGTACACATTTAACAGACAACAGAAATGAATGAACGCAATATCAAATGAGATGACAATGGAACAAGCTTTCTATCCCTCCAAAATTGCTTTCGTATAATTCAAAAAGTCATTTGTATTCCATATCAATTGTGCTACATGGAATGCATTTTCCAAGTACTGCAACATGACGATGGTTTACTGGACATGGTTGGAAATTTGCAAAACCTCACTCCAAAATTGCTTTGAAAGACTCGGTATTGTGCAGACATCTTTAAGACAAGTAGTCTGTTTAAAACATATCATGTGACATATGTACATATATATACCACAACACAGACTCATACTTGCTGCATTTGGACAGCAGGGATAAAATAGCTATTAATATTAAAACACAACTAGTCGCTTAAGCCTCAGTCAGCTTTCAGTTATGATATGCAAACAAGCTAAATCGGCTACTTCCCTTTCAAATTTGCGGAGTCAGAAAGTATCTATTCCTTTAGGGTTGCAACTAGTTACATATATGTGGCACTCCACATAAAATAGGTCATACAATAATTGCAATTGGTGTTCGATCAGAACGCAAGCTCTTTGTACGAGACGCACCCTTTTTTGGAGCTTGCGTCGTCCCTGAACAATACTTAGGTCCATTTGCAAAACCCTGAATTCAAACAATGCATATTATTCTTTGCGCATCACTGTTCTGATATCACTCTGCATCATTGTAAATCAGTTGTCATCCCTTCCACGAAAGCACTGATGCCCCAAACGAGACCAATAACCTCAAAATTTGAAAAACTTACTGATTTCTGCCAAGAGGAATACTGGAAGTGTCCACACACCGCCTATCATCAATTTACTATCGTACAGCACGATTGTCATGAGACCTCCACAAGTATGCTAACCTTGTACACGAATTGCAGACCAACATTAAACATTTAACTCCCTTTCAAGGGATGTACTTACCCCGATAAATTCTGGTAGCCCGTTGCTGTCGGGGTTATGGATGATCAAGAACCTCATGTGCTTGTACTTGACCTCCACGGGAGCTGGTCGTACTCGAGAACTCATTGTGCTCTCTGCTGTAATCCTCATTGAAGTAGAGATTTCCTTTGAAAATTCAACGACCCACGTGGAATTAAAAAATCGATTTCAGATGGTACATCAATTTTTCCCTTTAAATTTGTACCTTTTTTTGTATTTCCCTCTCTTCTATTATTTCCCTCTTTTGGAAATATTTTTCCTACAAAATATTTACAAAATGTAAGAGGAATCTGATAGGTCCCACACTTTTCTTTCCCCCTTTTTTCTAATATTTTTTCCCCCCTTTAATTTTTTGTAGCAAAAGCACCAACTAAGAAAGCCCCGGAAGGTTAAAGGTGAAGGGAAACTAGAGAAATACTGGGGAAGTGTGGCCTTAACCCATTCGTGACCGGACCGGTTTGTTGTGGCGGTGGCCCCCGCGGTAGTAAAGTGACGACAAACATAAGTGATAAGATTGCACTAGGTGAGGTCTTCCCAGCTCTGAAGATCATGTGATCTCACTGAGTACGGGGAAGTTGTCTGCTTGCAAAAGTTACGACTCAAAAAGATCGCACAAAATGCTGTATGCAAGAGTCAGAATATGAACGGAGCAAAACTCTGGTTCTGAAGTTTATGTGTGCTGGCTTCTGCAGAACTCCCCTGAAGCTGCTCCAAGCAACGCCATCCAAGACAATCTTGTGAGTAGAGAGGCCTGCGAGACAAGAACAAGAAAAACAGAATTACAAGTCGATGTAGACCGAGCAGGAAAGAGATTTACAGTACGAATGTCGAGTTGGTGGATAGCAACCTAATCCTTCACAAGGAAGCAAACTTGGCCAGGAGTTAGAATTTCAAAGGTCTCTGGGGGAAAGAGATGCCTTGACAACACAGGTTCCAGGAAGTTGAAATAATATCTAGTGATAACGATATTGTTAACCTAGTTGCTTATCCCATGGATGCATTTGGATTAATGTGCACCGGTAATTCAAACACCTTTACATTACTTTAAGTTTCTTTGCTAATTAAAGCAGCGACTGATGCATAGAAGAAGACAACTCATAAGAGTAGTCTATGAAGCAAACAACTCTGTGAATTCTTACGGATCTTGCAATCTTTCCAGCCTGAGAATTTGCCACTGTTAAGTTTTTTTTTTTTGTGAGTGTGATCATCCTGAAAGGATGTGACCATTATTCAAGGTTACTGGGTGATCGCTATCAAAAATCCCAAAGTCAGTCCTAAAACTGCTTTCATTAAACATGAAAGATGCCTGCGAGAGAAAGGTGGATGTAAATATTAAGCTGCACGTAGCTTTAAGCAAAGTCCAACGGTCTCTTGAGCAGACAGCCCACACAGGAAATGAGGAATGCAGGTAGCTGAATATCAGCACACTATACATACTGTATGCCACACCTTTAGCAAACCATACCAATGCTAAAATCTTTATATTGACAAAGTTTCCAATACATGTGAATGTTTGTCTTGAACAATGATACTATCATACTTCCCCCCCCCTTCCCCACCTTTCCCCCATTTCAATCATGTACATTTCATACTATAGCGTTGCTTTCAAATGTTTATGCTAAAGCAATTCAACACATCTGAAACCAACCTCAGACAAGGAAGCAACTGTGCTGTTCTTTTCTTTCCTGGTTTGGTGCAGGCACTCTAAGCATATTATACTCATAGTGTAATTTAAACTTACAACACAAGTATACCTAAAACCATACTGTCATCCTGGACAAGAGTTGTGGCTTTATCATTTTCAGCATTCCCCTCAAAATATCCTAGTTATCAAAATGTCCGTTGCTGTACATCTGATTTGAGGCTGTTTTTGTTTTAATATAAAGCCTCGTGAGCCATCAGTATCAACCAACATTGTTGTCACAAATAAACATTATCGATATGCACTGACTCCTACAGCAATGGAAACATTCATGTCTACACATGTTTTGTTCAGGCCTCAACAAATCGACTCAGATATCATCTGCCTCTGAGCGATTAAAATTTGAATCAATGGGCAACCTGAACAAGTATGCATGCGTTATGGTTGACATTTGGCTAGCGACTCGAGGGTCAGTCCTGAGACTTCTGTTTATCACTACCGTTAGTCCGTTACTAAGCCACGACAATAAACAGAACCTTTCATAGCAAACATTTCTCTTGGAAATGGTTACTGGGTGCCATTGCAAATGTAAACCCGATGCAATTGAAATGTAAACCCGATGGTCTTTCTTACTACTGTATTTTGATGCAATGAATCAACAGTGCACTACCACAAATATGATATTAGGTTTTTATTGAGGTATTTCGAATGACATGATGAAATTAAACAATTGCAAGTTACAAGGCCAATTTTTGGTTTTGTTGTCAATCCATACCAATGCAATTTTAAGTTCAGCTTTGTGTGGGCAGTTGGTGTTCATGAGCTTAAAACTGAGCATAACCCTTTTCGTTTGAGAAAGTCTTGAAGAAAACATTATCTCAAAATTCATGTGCTGATCATTGATCTCATGCCACATTTGGCCTAGGCTAGTATCATGTACAGTGATACTATCAGAAGACATACTCCAGTACCTTAGTACACACGACAGGGCACGGGTCTTGTCATGTTTTTGTTTCAAACTGATTGGGACAAAATAGGTTTCATGATTCTGTCACAAGCTTGCAGTTTTCCACTTTCTGTTGTCAG
Organism: Apostichopus japonicus; assembly: GCF_037975245.1. Classification (NCBI taxonomy): domain Eukaryota; kingdom Metazoa; phylum Echinodermata; class Holothuroidea; order Aspidochirotida; family Stichopodidae; genus Apostichopus; species Apostichopus japonicus. Next base: position 30,653,148 of record NC_092577.1, read on the forward strand.
CTGAAGTTTATAGCCAACAAAGGATACTTTCCAAGGCACTTAACCTAACATTGGCTTAAGTTAGAACTTAGTATTGCCTTGCTTTGTGATCTCTCATAGGCATTGTACTACACAGCTAGCACACAGGCTATGCCGTACAGTGCTGCATAATTACTTTACAGCCTACAGGTCAGTTGAACTTTACGTCGGTTGCAAACTTGTAGAATTTTTAAATTTTAGTCATCTGTCGGAGGCTGGTTCCCTGGTTAGAACAGAAGGTTGAATAATTACCATAACCATCCCCGGTTAGAAACGCAGGGCTATCAAAAATGAAAGTTGAGGGTATCTTCACCGCACTATATTCATATTAACCACACTTGCAATGATACCAATGTATAGCTCGCTGTACTTTATGCGGTAAAGAGTGGAAGGTTCAACTTGCCCACAGTTACGACCAAACAGAACAAAGACACAACAGTGAACCAAGAAAAGAGCAGGGAAAAATTGAAACGAGGAAACAGTGTATATCAACTACCAAGTCTTTTGACGTTAATCAGCCCGGGGGTACGTACGCAAGATTCACCCCGGTTTTAATTTGGCTTCTCGACAATGCACACAAGTCACCTAGCAGGATGAACGTTTGGACGAGTGTGCTTAATGGATTAAAAGAATGAGAGTTCTTGCGTACGCTTAATGGAGACTTCCCTGTCAACAGATTTTAAGGACGTGTGCCAGGCCAACCGGTTGAAAGGCACTCAGTCACTACTGCCACCATTCACACACTCTTTGTTAGTGTCTGAACTCAAACATTTCATTCTCTCTGTCTCTCTCAATCCCTCACTTCTGCTTGCAGAATTGCCATAACAAATGGGAAAGAAAAGAAGGGTAGGGGGGGTGGGGGAAATGTGTCGACTGCACGAAAAGGTTAAACAGCTTTAAATGTGCTTTTGCCAATGAAACTGAAGTAGCTGGAAGCAACTAACGACACGAATGGCCGATTCAGTTTCAACAAAAAACTACTCGAACATTGAATATTGATTTCAGCCAGCTAACGTGTATATCTTGCAGTTATATTAGACACTCTCTCTCCAAAGAAGTAGAAAAGAGAGAGAAGAAAGGGGGACATTGTGAAAAGAAGTAGCAAGTCTTATTGATTATAGGAAACAATTGGTAATGTTGACTGTTCAACCTTCCCACCCCCCCCCCAAGAAAAGACAATGTGAAATCTTTTCAAATCAGTACTTTTGGACTCTATATATAACATAAGATGTGATCAATTTTGATGGTTTTTATCATGACAAGTACCTGGCATTGAAGTATTGACTTGCTGTTGGCAGATAATACTAGACAATGGGATTCAAAGTTGACTCTGTACCTAAAGTAAATGGAACGAGCATTAAGACTGTCCAGAGGTAAAACTTATGGTTTTAATTTTCAGGGAAACAGCAATCAATATTGTGCAGGTTCATCAAGTCAGTTTAATTTCACTCAACCTATATATAATATTTGTAACATTCAAATTTTCTGCAAAACAATGGTAGAACACAGAAACAGCAATGACTGCAAAGCCCCAAAAAATATTATCTACTATATATGCAATCGTATTCATTTTAAAAAGCCGGCAAAGGAAAACAATTTTATAGTCCAGTATTTGTAGCTTTTCACATAATTCAAAGTTGGACTATGTAAGGGGTGGAGGGACAGTAAATTATCGGGGTACATCACAGGATGTGAATAATTTCCTAGGTTTTAATGGTCAATGAGTCCAAACAATAACAGCACTTCCTTAACAGATAGTCTTCGGGGTAAACTCTCAACAACAGTACGATAGCGAGATACTTGGAACAACAGGTCACTTCATCATCAATATTTTGGCTTTGCTCACATCTAAGAACACACAGGGGGGGGGGGGGAGGGGGGTCAAGGATCTACTTTACTTTATCCTTGGGGAGGGAATAAAGCCCACCCACCTTTGAGAATGGGCAGTGGTGGACTGAAGCCGAAAGAAGAGTACTATGCAAGCGGGAAAATTTCTAGATTATTATAGGGATAATTATAGGGCGACACTACCCGTCTTTACGTTCACGACCAGTCTCTGATTGTGCAGAAGCGACAGGAGCAAGCAACCTGAGATCTTGGTTCACATGATCACCCGGAGCACTCGCGATACAATCTCACGATCAAGATCACACAAGCATTCACAATTTCGATCACACTTGTGGTAACAAACGGCCCTCGATTTTCTAAAATGTGATTGATGTTGATGTGATGATGATGAGTTGCTATCACAATGCTGATGATAGTGGCAGCCACAAACTGGCCAGAGCCACGCCCCACAAATTCGGGCTATTTACTTGGTGATTTAATCCTGCACAGTGAACAAACCAACTTTCAGCATAAACAGGTGACCATGAGAAAACTTTGTTGGCAGTGACTAAGACCACCATCAAACCAAAGGGTATACATATATTGTTTTCATGTACATACAAAAGTTTAAATCAATTGAAACAAGTACGATACGACTTGGGCAAGTCAGAGAATAATTTAGGGTAAACATTTTCAGCAGCAGTTTTGAAGGCTATGAAACGTCCTCAGATTTGGCACGTTAAGCGACGTTCAAAACAAGTCCTGTAGAAAATCAACCAACGGAATCAATCATGACAACTCTTTGGCCACCTCTAGTGTATTGTTCAACTACACACAAAAACAATTTTTTGTTTTTATTTTCTGTGTTACCAAATGAATTTTATCATATTATAATTCTATCTAATTCAAATTTTAGTTCTCCTGTTATTATTCAGAAGAAACTATAACACACAGTAAAGTAGAAAACTAGCATTATATGAAGGACACTATAAAATCATATCAAAAATATTGTTAAAGGGCCATAAGAAAACAAATTTCAAAATAAAGAAACAGAATCTTCAATTCAACAAAGGTTATTGAAAGATTATAGACAAGAAAGAGACAGGACAGGAGAAAACTGAAACAAGAAAAATAAACAGGAAAGATCAAAAGAAAGATCAAAATAAGTGAGTGAAGAAGGCATTACTGAAAAAAGGAAAGAACAGACTAACATGAGAGTACCTTACCATTATACTAGTGAAATGTTGTTAGTGTATGTCGCAATGAAATGCCTATTCACATCTGCAGTTTTACAGGCTTTGTGCTAACAAGCATCTTACCAGTAAGGTAGATGGGAAGTTGCAGTAGAAGAATCAAGACGGCTAAGAGAGGGGCACAGTAAATATGTTTTGACATGTACAGCTCAAACTGTTTGATGCCAAAGTATCGAACGAAGATGGAGAGAATGCTAGGGACTACACACAAGACATCCCAATTTGGTGCGAATAACTCCACTACATCATACATGTATCATTTAGGAGTTGCCCAAGTCTGAACAATGTATATATGTTCCTTAAACCTAACAACATATTTGTACAAATTATCAATGTTTTTTTCTACAGTTTGAACAAATCTTAGCCTAGAAGGAACTGCCCAACAGATTTCACATTCTACATCCCTTAAAAAAAAATCCTGTTCCAGGATCTTGTGTTCATTGCAATGCTGACAGTCACATTAAGAATGTTACTAGGCTTTGGCAAGTAATGTGGTTCTACATAAGGGCTACAACTGCTGCTTGCCTAAACTAAAGACAGGTTTGTAATGTTAACCTAATTAGCCTAACCTAACTAAGTTAGACCTAACCATAATTTGTGTAAGCCTAAGTTAGTGTTAGGTCTAACCAGACAATTTAAATTAGGCCTAACGTTAGGGCTAGGAGAATAACTAGTCTGTTTGCGATCGGCTTGATAGAACTTCGTTTACATTTTAATTGATCAGACGCTGTGTTTTTATCCAACTTAATTAATAGGTTAGATCTTCTACGAATTTAGCCAAGGTTCATCAATTGGCTAGGCCTCAACAGTATTCAGCAAGAACATGTGGTTGCCTCGCCTTATATTTGTACTTAAGTTGTAGTTCGCATTAGTCCATTGGGTGGTCGCATGCCCACCTAGGCTACTAAACTTCAATGTAAACGCCCAAAACAAGTGAAATCTTTGTTAACGACAAATTAAAATACCTAAAGTTAACCGAAAATTACGAACCGTATTGAACCTGTACATGAGGGTGCGAATATGGGGGAAATCCACGGTTAAAACTGGATAAAACCGTCGACCAACGTGTAATCTCCTTCTGGTGTACATGTCACGAAAAAGAATGAAAGGAATATGTACCGTACTACTGCTATTGCTAGTGAAGCATGCAGTACTACTATTGTATGGCATAGTACGGAGCTCGAGAGTGGCAAGTCTATACACTGTATATATTCGTATACATATGTACCAAGGTAACAATGAGGAAACCACAATGACACAAGGCGACTAGATACGAAATGGAAGCCAAAACTTGACGGTGACAAATTTTCTTAAAAGTTGTTCAGATTAACCTCTATTATGAGGAATAAATCTTTCCTTAAAACCGAAGACACTGTTCATCATATTAAACAAATGTATCAAAGAATTTCATTTTAAAGGAAAGATCCAATGAGACTTCTAAAATAAGTTTCCAAGTAATTAATTCCTACATTGTGGTACCTAGATGCCTTCTGCATTCTGTTCTAAACATTCTAATTTTTGCTTTCTAAACCCTTTTGGTAACCATACTTTCCCAAGAAATAAGGAGCAATGTTAAATTCCACACATCCTTTTCATCTATCATCAGGATTTATTCATCCATAACCAATCTGATGTTTATTATGACAACAAACCATTTCTAATGTGTAGGAAAGTGTATGGTACGCATCTAGTACATTTATTCTATTTGACAATGGACATGCGCATAAATCTTATGCAAATCTTCCTTTGTAAATACTTGCAAATTCCAAACATTCCTCATAAACTTTCGGTTCTCTCATTTTCCGGGGTTTTATTTAGCAATTTGAGTTTTGAAGACGATATCCACTTCAACAGATGTAAAACGCGACATATTTTGAAACGGTCTCTGTGGGATTTTCAATAACAAAACTGGCGCTTTATAAAAGCTTTGGCGACTTTCATTTCTCTTGGCTAACGGTTACATGATTGCGCAATAACAATAACCTGACTGAGGGAGTCTAACAGCTAACAGTGTACAGATAGTATATACTTTTACAGTCGGGGCTATCTGTATCATGATGGTACGAACTTCACTTGACCTTAAAAGTTAGAACGGCATGATCACATTGTAACAGTCTCGATGTAACGGAACTTTGGTTAAAAAGACGCCCATTTTTTCCGTGCATAAAATATATCTTGGGTGACTTTCCTTTAAAAAGTACCGTGCGTATGGAAAGCCGTTTTAACATTTAATAAGGAATTTCAGATATCTCGAAATAATTTCAGATATCTCAAATTAAATTACAGATATCTCCAATTTATTCAAGATATCTACAAATAATTGCAGATATCTTAAAATCAATTTCAGATATCTCGAAATACAAGGGAATTTCAGATATCTGAAATTGAATTCGAGATATCTCGAATTCAATTACAGATATCTGAAAATACCTGATTAAATGTTAAAATGGCCTTCCATACGTGCCATTTTAACATTTAATCGGGAATTTCTGCATTTACATTACAGATATCTTAATTGAATTCAATTTCAGATATCTCGAATTCAATTTCAGATATCTCGAATTCAATTTCAGATATCTGAAATAGAATTTCAGATATCTCGAATTCAATTTCGGATATCTCGAATTCAATTTCAGATATCTCAAATTCAAATTCAGATATCTGAATTAGAATTTCAGATATCTCGAAATCTATTTTAGATATCTCGAATTCAATTTCAGATATCTGAAATAAAATTTCAGATATCTCGAATTAAATTTAAGATATCTCGAATTTAATTTTAGATATCTGAAATAGAATTTTAGATATCTAAAATAAGAAACAATTTAAGATATCTGAAATTCCCGATTAAATGTTAAAATGGCTTTCCATACGTGCGGGTCTCGTCTATTAATGAGAAACTATACATGATTAATTTCCTCGGAACGTGGACAGCTTAATTCCTGGATATGCAATCGTGGATCCCAATGGTGGAGTTGGGACCGTTTTCACCCCACACACAAAAATATTGTACCTTTGTACCTATGTATGCATGAGGTCTTAAAAGAAAGTATTGGGAAGGCGCTTGATAATCCTTATTTTTCGCAAATCTATGGGAGGAGTTGGGGACTGGTGGTCCAGCCGGCGATGGCAATATTGAGAGAATTGAACTGCCGCTCAAATTTGTATGCACGTATCGCAACCTGCACGGTATGACATCACTGTTACATCAATTTTCTTACAGCCACCGTATATTGATATTGTATGGCGAAGCTCAGATGATGATTGACCACATGTCGGTCAGTAGGGGGGCACAGGGGGGGGGGGAACGCTCCACTCAAAGTTTAAAGAAACAAATTTAAAGTGCTTAAATTTTTATGACCCAAGTTTGTTAATGAAATTACCCTCTTCATTCTGTAATTATAAGTGCCGTTTTGATGGAACATTAACAAATGGTATTAAAGTAGCTGTTTTCCTCTTCGTGATAAACATTCCAATAGGTTGGAATTGATCATGTGTGTCGTCAAACCAAGTAATGTATTTTGTTGCCCTTAGAAGCTTAAATTGTACCCCTTCATCCTTCCCCTGCCTCCTATAGTTGATACCTCTTCCACCGTCACTGGAACGGCCATCGTTTTATTCTCACCTCCGACGGATCGGCTCTCAAAACTTAATAAATAAGTAATAAGTAAATAAGTAATAAATAAGTTAGTGCCACTTAGTGAACGTATAATAAAAAGCAGTGGCGTGCACAAAGTGGCAGGATGGGGGGGGGGGGGGGACTGGACCTACCTCCGATCGTCAGTCAGGGGAAATGATACAATCGGGGATTTGTGCATTCAGCCGGGAAGAATTGGGCTCCCCCTACAATTTGCAACCTCACACAAAGTGTTTATTAGAAATACCTTTATGTAGTGTCAGGGGCAGGGGGTAGCCAGGTTTTTGGTGTGGGTGGGGGAGTAAAATTTCTGTCCCCATTTTCAGGCACATATCGGTAGATCACCGTCCTGGGGGAGGGGTTTAAGGGGAGGGTGTCCCCCTCGTCATTTGATTTTTTTGGGGGCAAAATGGTGCTATCATTTCCATTCTTTTTAAACTACAGTCGTGTACTAAAAAAAAATTGTTTGGGTACAAAAACTTTACCAATTTGTGGGAAAATAAAACAAAAAATAATGTGCTCGCCTGCGCGCTCGAAAACCATCCAGTTATATCACACATTGAAAAAATATTAATTTGAATACACATATATGGACACTCAGAGACACACTGCAAACTCGCGAGTTACGCCCATATATTTGAGGTGAACGCTCATTATTATATATTTCGTGGTTGCCCCCCCCCCCCCCCGCAAGTTGCGCACACATATTCTTGAGGTGAAAACTGCGACAATTAAGGGAAGCTTTCAATACTGGGAGATTGCCACAGACCTGACAATACCACCCTCCAGGGAGGAGAACTGAAGCTAAGAAAAAAGAATACCTTTGCTAAGGCTGGGCAATAGTTTGTATAAAGGGGTCGAGGAGAAGGGATTTTTGCATTCAGCCGGGAAGAATTGGACAACTACTATGGGTGTCATCCCCTCCCCCATATTGCAACTTCACACAAAGTATTTATTAGCAATACCTTGCTTGCGTTTGGGGCTACTTCTACAGACCAAATTTATAGTATAAATGTGCCATAGATGATATGTACCAAGTCTAATTTTCCCTGGGGCAAGATCCCCAACTCCCCGCTCCATAGGAGATGGCTTAAATGAACACAGGACAGCCCCCCCCCCCCCACCCACTAAAATATAACTCCTTCAGTCGTCTCTGGTCCACTCCCATAAACAGGTTGACGCCCAGTCCTTATTATTTTAGTATTCATTGTTTATTAGCACAACGTTCCGTTTAGATCGAGCTGCTTATGCAAACCTTACTTATGGTCTAAAAATATGCCTCAGAATGAATGAAACATTCGACTTCTAAAATCATTTTATGGGGGGGGGGGAAGACCCCACAGCAGCCTCCCCCTCCCCCTCCCCTCCATGCATGGGCTGAGTTGGCTTCAAAGACACCACGGCAGCACCACTCCTTTACAAAATACTTCATTTGCATTAGGCCCTTACATAAATATTCAGGTCTCTACCAAAATTCAGTAGGGAAAATTTTGGAGTTTGCTGTTATTTATTATCACTACCTTGCGTTTAGAGATACATTTGTAGACCTAAATTATAATTTAAATACGCCTCAGAATGTTTCGGGGAGAACTTCTAACCCCTTTACAGGAACATAGACTGCAATGCTCCTCTTGTAGTACCCCTCCTTCGTAAAATCCTGCATACGCCTTTGGCCATTTCACAGAAGTTCAGACCCAGTCGGGGAAATGTGCGATCCCTCCTCCTCCCCCTCATCGCCCCCTTCCCCACCTGATATCCTGTGCACGTCACTGATAAATACCATCCTAGACTGCTGCTTCGGATTAAACTTAACTCATGTAAAGAAGCATTTTTCTCAGCAGAGTGGTCCCAGACACAGCCCATGGAAAACCAAAACACATGGTTTTGCGTTATTTACCTTGAAGGTTAGAAAATCAACACCGACTCGTTTTTGCACACTGCACGCAAAGTTTAATCACGGGCTAGGCCAGCTAGCTAGCTACTGTACTGTTGTTAGTGTCTAAACGAGGAAAGTGCGACTCCTCAATTTAGCAACTGATGTGCATCAGTTTCAACTGATCGAACTCATGTTTGCTCCGTAGTGTTGCAAGATCTAGTACGGATCCACAGAGGTAATTCATTACGCATTTTTCCATGCATTGGGCGCTATTTGCTCAAATAATTAGTAGTAACTTCGATCACAAGTTATTAAGGTAAAGTTAGCCTAACGTACAAACGGTAACGATTCCATTACCTCGAGGTTGGCCTATCCATTTTTGCACCCAGTTGAGTTGTCTGTCTGTCGTCTGTCCTCTGTTACTCATGTCACATGTGTTTGTTTTGGTACAGAGTCGGCCCACATACGAAATACTATCACTACCGCAGAGTTACATCAACGATCTAACTTAAGCCAAGTGAGAATTAAGAAACCTAGGACCTGTCATTTTTGTTCTAATGCTGCAAAATGTTTTCACACAATGCCTATTAATCAATAATAATGTTCAAGGTAACGTGTTGCCAGGGTGTAAAGTTACTGTCCGAACAAGGCCTGTACAGTATAGTTAGGCCGAACTAATGACTATTGTTTAAAGACCAAATATGGAGGCAATTTTTGTTGTTGAGATTTTCCATTAATTTAGGAGTTTACATACCCATAATCAACATGTGTAAAAAATAATCTTCGAAAACCTACTATAACCCATCAAAAACGACCACGAAAATGGACATTTTGGGTAGTCACGTGACATGAACCTCTGGAATGTCTGAAAACAGAGATTGACCCAAAGGAGCCTCTGGTCACCGTGTGACGTCAAAGTTTGTATACCGCGAAAATCAAACGCTGATATAGGCACTGTTTGTACACAGATAGCGAACAATTGTACTGTTTTTGACTTCCAATTTCGAGCGTTTGAAAAGCTGTTAGCTTAAAACAAGAACACATGAAGGTTAACAACAAGTTTTAAGACAATTATAAGCAGAAATTTTAGTTAAATTGCTTATTTTATTAGCAAAATTTCCACTCAAATGGAGGCATCTTTTACATAGCGTAGCGTCAATAGGTCCGTACGGTACAATATACTTACATAGTACTTACTCGTTTTAATATCCAAAAGTATACAAACACAGAAAAAGTATCCTGTCAATAAACAAATTTAGCAGTGAATATCCTAATCCACGATTCTTGTTCAATCCTGGGCGAAAAACTACCGTGAGTCTGTGTAATTCCATAGAGTTAGGTCTAGTTGAAACAGGCCTTGACCAGTACTAACATCCCACAATCACAAGACAGTCACTAACGAAATAAAACGTCCGATCGCTACATACTACCGTTTTTATTCAACTCCTTGGACCATGCAGATGTCGGAATAAACAGAACGGACAATATTACACATGTATCACGAACTCACGATACTGGAATACAACAAATGAAATAGATAAATCCTAACATGGCTATTTACACATGCTGTGAGCCAACGCCGGCGAGAGTTGTAATAAACTACCGTACATGTACTAACAACGCTATACCCTTGGCACGGTATATATATATATACGGTCATCTCTTACAGTAAATATATTACTGTCAATTGCGTGATATAATGTTACATGTAAGGACGTCCAGGGCGTGTTTACGGTCAATTTCACATTAGCTATGTCCGACCATGGTCCGACACAGCTATCGACAGTATATAATTTTCACAGAATGAGACATTTGCAGCATACACAGAAGCAGGGTCATGCATGTGGACTCATGGGCATGAGATACTCCGGGTGCTGAAAAATCTTTCCGCGTGGATCTCAAAAATTTGATCCAAAGTCTGCCGCGTTTTACGTCGGTTCTTTTACTCGAAAATCTAAAAAAGCTGATGCTTTTGTTGGATGAGGTATAGCTGCAACCTCCAACAACACAGAATTGTGACATTTTGAGGAAAAAGGAGTAATATCGTTGATGTTTTTGGCAGCTCAAGTATACGACTTTACACACTAAAAGTATAGTTGTGAGTGAGGTATACAAACGTTGACGTCACATGGTCACCTGATGTCTTAGGAATGTTTCAGGAATGTCTGAAATAGAAGCTGACTTTTCGTCCCATTTTTCACTTATTTAACGTCCGAAATTGGTAAAGTTAATTACAGCAATGTAATTGGAGTCAGTTAAGGATTACATACATGAAAAATGGTGGGATTTTATGTTCATCGAAAAGTCTCCATAGTTGGTCTTTAATGTTAGTGTGCATTAGTTGTAATAGTAATTAGACCTTTCGAATATTACCCAGGTTTAACTGAGGCCACATTATCTAAGCTAGGCTTTTGACTTGTATACAATTCATTGGTAAGGTCAGCTTGCAATGATTTGAATAATATAAACAGGCTTATGCCCATATGTAATCAGTGATAGGCCCTACATTTTTTGGGCTCCAACTTTCCTACAGAGCTATTAATATTAAAACTTTGAACTTCTTCAGTCATAGTGCCCATTTGGTGAACTAAGAATGAGCACTGCCAAAAGCCTAGTGTTTGAGATTTTAGTGGTTGGCTGAAATTGCAGTCTATTTTATAATGGTGTCCTAAAAAATTTCAAGTTTGCTATTAGTAATTTTTTTTAGACTGTATATGCATAGTTTTGTTATTTCTTTCTTTAATCAAGTGCTAGGAAATTGTTGAAGTTAAAAAAAATCCTTTTTCTTGATCGAACCCTCCCTTACCCTCCCCCTCCATCCTCCCCACACATGCAATCACCTTTGTTACCACAACTTGTCAGAACATATTCATAAACTAACATAATCCTTTTGTTTACTATTCAAACTGTACAAAAAACTTTTCATTCCGAGGTGTGATTGCTTGAAATCTCAAAAATAACAAATTCTTATTGCAGAACTAACAGTATTTCTATTTTTGAGATTCCTTACAGAAAAACATAATAATAATAATAATAATTAAAAATAGACGCCAGTGAGCAAGTTTGGCAGAAATGCTCCTTCTTATACATGAAAAAAGTCACCCTGTAATGGTCATTTTTTTATCCAATTTTTGTTGATAATTCAACCCTTGTTCTCTTTTTATGTCGAAGATGGAAGATGACAAAGCTGGACCGTCCAACCCTGTAATCAGTCAGTCTGCCAATGTGGTGGTACAAAGATTGGACTCTGAATTCCCAACGTGGAATCTGACGGCATCTGTAGGAGATAGAGAAGCAGGTTCAGAAATAGAGGTTTGTCTTAAATTGCAAAAATCAATAAAGAATGAAGCCAAAAAAGGGATAGTTTTGGTTATATAATAGGTTATATTATAATTATTAAATTATTAATATTATTAATTATTAAAAAATGGTTATATGCCAGGAGTATTTTTTATTTTTTTTCTGGTGTTGGAATTTGGGGGGGGGGGGGATGGAGAGGGTTGGATAGTTGGCAGGGAAGAAATAAAGAAGTTTGTGGATTCCTATTTCTGCAGACACTGTAAACCAAACAGACAACTTGCTTGCATTTTTGGTACAAATTTTTTGTCATTTGACATATGAAATTAAAGCATGATGGCATTCACATAAACATGGATATGGTTTTTTTGAAAGAGATTTAGTTACAATGGTTGGATTATTTCTGATAAGACAAGTTGGTTTACCACTTTATCCAAGTATAAGAACTGTGTCCCAGAGAGAGTAAATGCAAAAGTAGAGCCTCCAGGGGATCATGGTCCACATATGATTGACCATCACAGTGAAACGTCAAACCGTGAAAATATTGTTTGCTACAGTATATATGTTGCCTCTAAAGTTCTCATATAATATTTGATCATGAGGAATCATCAAATTTTTTCCTTTTTGGGGATGGGGGGCGGGGAGGGGAGGGGGTGTTGATGATAATCAGTGTTATTATGTTTGATTTTAAAAGTATCATCCGTTGCGCTTTTCTTATGTATTTCTGTATGCAAAACACCTGTCAGAGACATGAGTGGAAAGAGTAACAATTTTTTCTCCCCATTCCAATCCAATTAACTGTTTATCTTCACTTGTCTCTTGAAATAGTAAAGTTGTTTTCCAACACCGTTGTAGCCCCCTTACCTTCTCTAGCTTTTACTCGTTCCATCATAGACCCTTATTACTAATTTAACTCAATAGAATAGAACCTTTGTGCAAGAATCAACATTACATGAATCAACATTACAAGAATCAAGTATTATAACATGGTCACCAAAGTAACTGCATTCTTAACCATGGTTTTCTGTAGGATTGTGGTCATGATAATGGTCGCAATAGATGCATTTTTTTCTCCAAAGATGTGGATACTTATAAATTTAAATAGTTTCAAGAACAGAAATAAAAAACAAAAATGACTTTTAAATTCAGAACAGTGCAACTTTTAATCTTTACTATGGTTTTTATAAAAAGTAAAAACTCTCTAGTTTTTGTTGCCAGATCAAACACACTTGCCTTGAGAGAATGAGATTATGAATATTCATGTCCCAAATTGATGACGATGCAGATCTGTTGAGAATTTTCAAAAGCTGCCTGAATGCTTTCATGCATTGTTTCAGTCTTGGTCTGTATAGAATAGAAGTAGCTGTTGACAATGAAATCGTGTAAAAACACTGAGAGAGAGAGAAAGTATGTAATAAGAGTGTAGAGTGTGATTTCAGGACTGTTAATAAGTATCTGGATAGCTCTTATATGTTATATGCAGTACAGTTAGTAGGAATACATCTCAGTCTAAAAGTAAAAAGAGGAGAGTTTTGGGTTACACATCCTGATTCCTGAAGTGTAGCTTGTCCTTGTGTACACATGTATAAGTTTGTTATTGTTTCTGATAATTTCATACAATTTTTTCAGAGTCTTGTAAACTAGAAAAGGAAACAATGTTGGGTAAAGGCATTTGGTAAATTGGCTCTTTTCTATTAGTATTCTCTTCATACACACTTTCATGTTTGAACTATTTAGTATCATGTGGGGGGGGGGGATGGGGTACGTTAGCTGCCCGAGAAACACCAAGAAAGAATGGATGTGACTTGAATGGAATGTGTGTATGTACTCAATGTGAGGATTTTTCATGCTATGCATGTACTGTGATCAGGCGACTCAAATCAGGAGTCACACCCTACCCTTAACCCCCTCCCCCATACCCCGTCTGTGAATTGAACATCCACCCGCAAATGGGGCACTCAATTCTTATTTCTAGCTATGGTGACTTTCTCTAAGATCATCATATCTGTTACAGGGTTTGTCAGAAGTGAAAACAAAACAAAACAAAAACATGTTTTTTCAGTGAGACAGCTGTAGAGTGTTGCTTCAGAGTAAAAATTGTCATTTTAATAATTTAAAGGGAAACTGTTGTTGAGCCCTTAAAGCATTGCCCAAAATTCAGTTATATATATCAACAATCATGAGGATACCATTAACAATTAAAACTCCGTATCTAGGGAATCACAAGTTTATTTGATGCATTCCCACCCACGCACTGCAGATTCGAAGGTAGTACCGCTGCACACAAAACAATGCTCATGGACGGTATATGCTGAAACTACTAAACTATAACAGATTTTCAAATTATTACAACGGTTAAAGGCGTTTTGTCCAGAAATCTAAAAAATAATATCTTCAGTCATCATGAAGCCATCTTGCAGACCAAATGATTTTGAGTTATGTATACAGACAAGATATAGCCTTGGCCTATATAGTGTATCATTCAATGTCCATCACAACAGTAGTACCGGTAACAATATAACTTAGTAATAGTAACACTGCTCGACATACTGTGACTGTGAGCATCACTTTGTTGATAATTAAAGTAACTTTCATTCGAGCAATTCAACATGAGTTAGGCACACACTAACCCAGGCGACTATTGCATAGAACATTCAAGTAAGGTGTGAAAAACACAATTGTAATTTTCAGAAGAAAGTGATTGAGCCATAGACCAGACTGCAGAGGAAAACAATGGACATTCACTGTGCGTCTGTGTTGACAGTCAGCTTGCAAAATACCGATTTACGTTTAAACAACATTTAGCGTACGTATGCATCTATCCAAAATTGGATAAATAGTTTACATTTACTTGAATTTTGAAGGTTTTTTTAACATTTTTTATAAATATTCCAAAGTCTTGACAAGTTGGGTAAAAATTAATTGTGTAAATGTTATTTAAGTTGGCAACGCATTTTTAGGAACTCCCTTACGTGCAAGTATGACGTCGTAAACAGCTGATTGTCTGCCTCCCTCTCCTCCAATATGGCGACATGATAAGGGCAGGGAATTTTATTTATTTTTATTCAATGAAGTCGTAAAGGAATGACATGTTAAAGGTTATCATGTTGGCCTAAATATGTATGCCAAAAGTATATGAAGAGTCAAGCAGGCAGTATTGCTCCCCTTTAAAGGTTAATTTATCTCATCAGACAAGAACAGCATGTTTATTGACTTAGTTTCTTGACTGGCTTTCCATGGATATTTATATATAGCAAAAGAAGGAAGTAAAATAATTAGAAACAACACTTGTTGGGAAATAAAGCTCTTGTCATACTAAAGGAATTGGAGGGATTTACAAACAGTTTTCAAAATTAAGCGAGAGTCTGTTGGCAAGAAAGACCGAATAGCCATGATTTTTGTTACGTTCCTGTGATTTAGACTGGCATCTCTGATGAGGTTTACTTGTTCGTCATTCTATCAAGAAAATTGAAAGCTAGGTACGGTAGTTGTACTCTACAAGAACTTCAATCGAGGTAACTTATAGAATTTCTACAACCTTTTACGGTGAGTTCATACACAGTACGGCACTTAAAACTAGGATAACGTCGTCCGGCATCATGCATTGCTGGACATATCGTTTGCTGAGTTTGCGTATTGTGTACAGCACTTGAAAGTATGACTTTTTCCACATGATGCTGTTTTATCTTATGTACACATTTGTTGTTCATATTTTATCGCCATTTTCTGGTTTGACTTTGTTCAAAATATTGTTGTTTTGAATCTTAAATGCTTATGTAACACACATAGGATTTGTGTACAAAATCTTCTGTAGAGCTCTGTCTTTATGCAGCAATCCGTCCATTTGTATCTATAGTCTTTTGTAAGTCTATGCTAGATCAATTTAAAAAGTAAAATTTATTAAAAAGTTGTATTTTCATGTGATTAATACCTACTATGGAAAGTGTTGGAGCAAGAAACTGTTGAGAACTGAATTAATGTAACCACTATTACTCACTCATAAAACTTTGTGCTTGGTAAAAACAAATTATCCAGGCCGTCTGGTCAGTTTTTCATCAAATCTCAGTCCAAGAAGCCAGCACCGTAGATCTTGAAATTAGAAAATAGCTACGAATCATAGCTTTTGGTACACGGATCAGTCCTTACTGTATCTGTACAGAATTGATGCTATCAGTGAAATCATATGAATGAACTATTCACCCGTAGAACTGTGTATTCTCTCCTGACAGAAAAACTGAAATGAAGTATGATGTATTGTATAGTAAGTTATCATTTTCAACCCAGTTAAGTATTTTTGGTTTCTCTTCTTCCCAACCCACCCCCCCCCCTTATTTTTCCCCTGGTACTTTCAGATTATGTACTCATGAAGTTTTTATTGTTGTGTGTGTTATCTAAAGAATGAGAAAATTTATTATTAAATTTGACTTTTTTTAGTCCTATTCTTGTTGTTGACAGAATCAAGTGACCTACATCCTTAACGACCAGATTTCTGTCCTGACGCCAGAGCAACTCCGAAAGATCGGAGTAGCATTACAAGCGAAACCATCAAAACCAAAAACACTCTCCGAAGGATTTGAGACGAATGAGACGTCACAGTTTAACATTGTCGATGTCGAACAAGACGAGGAGGAATACCTGGGAGAAGTTTTACCAGACGAAATCCCAGATGGGAGCAGCGTCGATCCATCAGATAGTGGAGAAGTGTTGGAGGCCATCCCTGGGACAGAGAAAGACCCCACAGATAATACGATAGATGCAGGGAATAAGTCTGAAACGGGGGATGAGAAATCATCCAAAGGGGTCGGGAAATCTACGGAACATTCAACAGAGGAAGATGGCGAGTCAAACAGTGCAATGGTGAAAACAAACCTTAATAGAAAACTCCCAGTGAGGACTAGTGAGTCAAGCAAAGACTCTATGAAAAATGGAGTCGGGGAGGATGGGGAGGCGGGGGAGCGATCGACTAGAAGGTCCAGCCGCCACGAGTCCAGTCATTCCAGCAAGGAAGAGAAGGTAACGTCACCTGGTTTCGACGTCAGTCACGCGGATCACTCGTACGCAGGAAGGACGGAAGCACCCACAAAAGTCGACACAACTCCCCACAGACAATCTGAGAGTTCAAAGAGGGAGAAGAATGCAGGCGGGAGGGAGGGTAGTCGGACGCAGTCCTCAACGGAGAGAAGATCAAAGGATAGGAGGTCGTCAGAGGGGAAAGAGAGAGGACAAATCTTGTCCAAGGACATCAAAGAGGAGAAGAGGGAGAAGGGATCGTCTGCTCATACGCAGAAGAAGTCAAATCGTAGAGACAGAAAGAATTCGAGGGGAAACGGTAACTCCAGGAAGAAAGATACCCATGATGGCGGTGAGAGCTCAGAGGGTGCTGATGGCAGAAGACCCAAGAGAAATTCTGCTCGAAACTTCAAGATTGAAGGTGCGTTCTGGCGGTTATATCATTGTAGCTTAAAAGCTTCTTCCATTCAAATGTATTTGATTTGAAATAATGAGTGACGGATAAAAACGGGCCACTGATAGGGTGTACCCATTGTATGCCCCATTGAGCAACCATTGTGTTTTAGTGTACCGCATATATATATGTAGGTAACAGTGTGCCCCCAATGATGGACCATACGATGAGCAATGGTATGCCCCATTAAAGCCACAGTGCTTTTCAATGCTGTGCAGTTTGACATACCCATTCCTCCGTTCCCCCCATATATGTTAAAGTGTCCTTCAGTGTGGGGGATATTTTACAATACAATTTATCTTCGTATTTCAATACATTTGTTTGGAACCTAGACTTGGGTTTGGTGAGCTCAGAGGATGAAGCCAGTCAAGAGGAAGGTGGTGATGAAGACACAAATGAGGGAGGATCAGAATGGAGCGAAGACGAAGACCCAGAAAGACTCTGGTGCATCTGTAAGAAACCTCACGATTCAAGGTAAGGGTTCCAGTAGAAGTAGCCGAGCCTTGACCTATTTTGGTGGACGACCTTTGACCTCCTGTTTGTTCCACAAGCTCTATTATATGGGGCAAGAAAAAATGTTATGTTTCATTTTGCTTCAGAGGTGTATTTTGTTATAAAAAATAATGAATCCAAATTTCTTTACTTTTTTGATGGCAACCAATGAAATATGACAACCTTTGACTGGATACATCTGTCGTCTGGAAAGTCCAAAAGTTACTTTGTTCCTCGCTTACCTGTCTCCCCACAACCTTAGCACCTCCTACCGTGCCTAGAGGTTGTGGGGAGACAGGTTAGCTTGTCACTGGTAAATATCCAAACCAGTAAGTTTTGGAATATTTACTTCGTTCCTCTCTTACCTGTCTCCCCACAACCTCTAGGCACGGTAGAAGGTGGTGCTAAGGTTGTGGGGAGACAGGTAAGCTCGTCAATCGTAAATATCCAAACCAGTAAGTTGTGGAATGTTTGCCATATGGGTATATCACTTGGATGTAAACTGTATGCGCAGACAGGATCTTGCCATGTGTTTATACCGTATAGTGGGATGCACTTAGATAAAGATGGCGGATAAAGTTAATCCCACAGCTGGCTATCTTTTCTTGTCCCTCTCTTCCTGCTAATGGCCAGAGCCGTGACCTTTGACCAAGTTTCTTCATTCTCTGCAGGTTCATGATCTGCTGCGATAAATGCGAAGACTGGTTTCATGGCTCCTGCGTTAACGTTACCAAGCAACAGGGAAAGCACATGGAAGACCAAGGCCTGGAGTGGTTCTGTCCCAACTGTAAAGGTATGGAGCACCAAACATAATTTGCAATCAGCGTTGGATTTTGTAGCAGTTTTCACCCCATCCCTAGTCGGACCACTTAACGTCTGCAAAGTTTGCCGGACGTCCCGATAGATGGTGGGCCGACACAAACTTGCGGAAGTGAAACAAAACAGGTAATATGACTGCTTCAAGGTTTTTCTTATGGAGACCTCAAACAATAATGGGTTTTTTTCAATTTTCAGGTGACAAGAACTCCAGTCGCAAAATCAAAGAAGAAAGCCAGCCACCTCCGGACAAAAAGAAGGACAGAGAATCACGGAAGGAGAAGAAAGAAGATGTGAAGAGGGAGAGGCGGGATAGCATCAAGAGAGAGAAGAGTGAGGACAAAGGCTCCTCCTCGAGTAGAAGGTTGTCCAAGGATGGATCGAAGGAAGGTCGTGAGGCCAAAGGTCAAAACGTCAAAGGTGGAGAGGTCAAAGGAGAAGAACTCAAGAAAGAGGAGAGTAAAAGGAAGGATACGAAAGGGAAAGATGTGAAGCCTGCATCAACTATTTCAAAGGTTTGATTCATTTTTGTGTTTTATTGCAGGTAGTGAGGGGAGCAGGGGGGGCAGGGGGTGTTAGTTATGTGAACCTCAGACCGGGTCAAAGTTGTTGAAGATGTTGCAATTTGATTAGTTCTGACCATTATGCAACAACAATGTAAACAGTATGTCACAAATTTTGTTGAATTGATGGGGGAATCTTAAAACTGGACATGTTAAAGCTGTTTGATTATTTGGTTCTACTTTCTTAAATTTATGTGATGGCCATGGTATGATTGCATGTGTGTGTGTGTTTGAGGCTGTGGCTAGTAATCACGGTAGCTCAAGGAAGGACACTGTAGTCTAACTATATACTTGGTATATGGATTCAGTTTGTGTTCACATATTTTTTTCACATATTGTGTAAATGTTTGTCAGATAAAGAGGGAATACATTGGTTCTATTCTTGTGTCTATATGTGTGACAGTGTGCCCATTTGGCATTGTACTGGCAATTAAATATCAGATAAGTTATATCTTAACTTGTCAAACTGCCAAGGATTTGTAAAAATGTACATCAACGTCCCTTCAATGATCAACATAACAACATACACATTTTTGTTTCAGGACTGAGCAATGTTTCTGTAGGTGTCACATGGCAATTGGGATCACCTCAACATCAACAGTTATAGCTCAGTTTGTGTTTGTGGGTCAATGTTAAAAACTGTTTAGTTAGGGATACTGCAATGGGGAATAGATTGTAATGGGAGGGGTGGGGAGGGGGGGGGTTGGGAGTGCGTTGGTTTGAAGATAGATGTTCTGGAAGAAATGTAATTATGAAATTTTTGTTTTTTTACCTTCTTATTGTGTCTTAATTTACAGGAAACAACTGATGTTAAAAAGCGGGACAGCTCTGACCTTGTTAAGAAGAAGAAATTTACAAAGGTAAGCAATGTACACATTTCATTCAGTCAGTCATACATTCATTCATACTGTCAGTCATTAATTCATTCAATCAATCAATCATTCATTCATGCTGTCATTCATTCAGTCATTCATATCATTCATTCATTCAATCAATCATTCATGCAGTCCATCATTCATTCTGTCATTCATTCAGATCATCAATTCAGTCATTCCATTATATTCAGTCATTCATGCTGTCATTCATTCTGTCAGTCATTCATATAATTCATTCAGTCAATCCATCATTCATTCATGCTCTCATATATTAATTCTGTCATTCATTCATTCTGTCATGCATTCATTCATTCAGTCTTTTATTCATTCACTCTCATTCATTCACTCATTCATGCAGTCAATCACATTCAGTCAGTCATTCATGCTGTCATTCATTCATTCATTCAGTCAGTCTATTCATTCTGTCAGTCATTCATTCAGTCACTTAGTTATTCAGTCATTTAGTTATTCAGTCATTCATTCATTCAGTCTTTTATTCATTCACTCTGTCATTCATATCATTAATTCACTCATTTCCATCATACATTCATTCATTCATATCATTAATTCGGTCATTCCATCATACAGTCTTTCATTCATGCTGTCATTCATTCATTCATTCTGTCAGTCATTCATTCATTCAGTCATTCATTCAACAAGTGGATCTTGATAGCAGCTCATATAGGCTTGGTCAATAAATTTGTAATGTTGTGACTATGTCTACGTAGAGCGTTTATTATGAAGAAGTCTGTTTCGGTTGGCTGTTAATTGGCATATTTATAACCTTTGATTTGTAAATCTATGAAAGCGATGCTACTTCTTGGTCGATCTTTCTTTTCTTCACCACTGAAGTATTGAAACACGATGTCCTTTTCTGTTCTGAATTTGAACTTTTTTGGGCAAAAATTTTCAGTGACAAGTTTCCATGGTTACTAAGGGCCACACTTATGTCCCTTAGATGACTCATGTTATGACAGACCTTTAAATTATTAAGATATACATTAATTTAACCTTCTTGGTTTTGTTATTTCCTGCAGCCCCCTTTGCCAAAACAATTGTGTATCATGACAGGATGCGATAGCACAGCTAAGCCTAACACTGTTTACTGCAGTAACCGGTGTATCCTGAGACATGCCGTCGAGTCGCTCCAACTGCTCCACCAAGAGAAATGGTTTTCCCAGGGCTTCAAGAGGGACTCCTCAGGGGTAAGTGGTTTGTGACAACATTTTCATAATAGTCGGTTATCTACTTCACAACTCCTCACAACGAACTCAATTCGTGCAATTTCTATATTTAGAGCACTCTGTAACATTTAAGCACTGTCGTCTCTTAGTGAACTGCCCATTCCTGTCTGCCACCCTCTTTATCATTCTATCGCCCAAGGTGTCTTCAGAGCTAATTATTAGGGTAGAAATCTGTATTTAACATTTTTTTTTTTTGGATATCCGGCCTGGACATGGAGAAGTCCTTATTTTCTTCTTTACATGTAAAGTTCTGTTCTTTGCACCAGTCGGCCTCTGTTGAATGAGTATGACATGGTGGATAGCAGGAAGCACTGGTGTAACAGGGGGTTGAAGAGGGTGCCCTTTGCTATAACATGTTGTGCTCTTTGACAGGGTCAAGGGGAGTTTTTAAGGCTAAAATTTTGGTTACATTCTTTCAATTGAAATAAGACTGGCCAAGCTAAGGAACTGCATTGTTATGGGAGTTTTGTTTGGAAAAAGCTTTGAAGACTTAATCGACAAAACACAGTCAAATAATATAATCTCTAATGTTTTAATGAAGCAGACACATTCACAGTGTACAGAAATGAAAACAGAGATAATTTATATTCTCAACACACAGGACGTAAAAGGAAGGGCACACTGCGAAGGAGATCGTGTACCAGTGGTGGAGAAGCACACCAATAGGCTACGGACGGGACTGGCTGCACCAACCCCTGAGGATCTTCCCTCTTGGCTTGAGAGGCACCCCACCTACGAGGTCCTGGTTCCGACAGCCAAGAAATCACCCCCTATCGTCACCTCACCCACCTGTAAGTTGCCACCATTTGTCCGAAAAATATTCAAAAGCATTCGTTTTGAAAACTGAGATTCATCTATCTTCACTCGCATAATCTGTGGGAGTCGAGGAAGTAAATTCATAGAAGTTCATTCAAAAGTTTCATTGGGTTGTTGTCTTTTATGGTTTATCATGGAATAATTAGTCAAATTTTTGTTTTAACATTTGTTGCAAACACAAGTGAGGCTTACATCCTGAGACAGGCAGTTACAACTTTAAGGTACCAGTAGCAATTTCATGTCTTACTGAGCTTAGTGTAGGGATGGGGTGCTTGCAGCTTGTTTCTACCTTTGGGTAGCCTAGGAGAGGGAGTTAGAATACTCAGTGAGGTACCACTACATTTGGATGTGTCACAATCCCCCTTCCCCCTCCCTTTCCCCTGTCAGTAATTTATCAGAGCTATTGGTAAGCATCTTTCGATACCATTTTCTTTTCAGAACATTTATACTAGATTTCATTTTTTACGTCAGTAAGTAGGTTTTACAAATTTCCTCCACACATCCTTTTCACCCCCCCCCCCCCCATCAGCCAAAACAGGGCGAGACAGCAAAGACCCCTGGAAACGAAGAGAGAGCAAAGATCACAAGGAGAGCAGCAAGGAGAGGAGAGAGAGCAGCAAGGAGAGGAGAGAGAGCAGCAAGGAGAGGAGAGAGAGCAAAGACGTTGCTGAAAAGTCACCGGTGAAGGAGGTCGTCACGAAGGAACCCAAAAAGGTGGATTCGGAGAAGACGGTGGAGAGGAGGAGGTCTTCGGAGAGCGAGGGCAGCAAACAGAGTAGCACTCCACAGTCGTCCTCGGAGGGTGTGAGGCAGAATGTGAAGAAGAGCTTGTCCGATGCGCTCTGTAGCAGGTAAAATATCCGACCGTTCCTCATCTGTAGCGTATTTTCTTACCCGAGTGGGGATGCTGGGCAGTGTGTTAGCATGTATGGAGGGGACACTATGTAGTATGGGGTTCTGTTGGTAGGTTGGGGATGTCTTGTAGGGTGGGGAATATATGTAGATGCAGTTTGTGAGTGGGAGTGGGGCTTCTGTATGTAGGTTGGAGTTTTGTTGGTGGGTGGGGGGGGGTGTCTGTTTGTGATTCCTGGTTCTCTATTTATGTGAGGACTCTGCCAGTGCCTGGGTGCTGTTTGAAGGTGGTACTGTTTGAAGGTGGTGTTCTGTTTGTAGGTGGTGTTCTGTTTGTAGGTGGTGTTCTGCTTGAAGGTGGTACTGTTTGAAGGTGGTGTTCTGTTTGTAGGTGGTGTTCTGCTTGTAGGTAGTGGTTCTACTTTTTAGGGTGGGGATTGTTTGTGCAGTGGGGGATCCTGCATACTAGTGTGTTTGTTTATTTGGGGGGGGGCAGACGTCATGGGTAGAGGAGTGTTTGACTAGCCTTTTCTGATATTCCATTGAGGCTAGAAAAAGAGATGAGACATTTTCTTGTATCTTTGAATTCTTTTGTGTGGTGATTTTTTGTAGATTGAAGGGCGCGACCGAGTTGAAGACGACCCCCGAAGAGGCCACGAAGACGGCAAATATTATCGAGGAAGCCCTCTTCAAGTTACACAAAGATACGGGGATGAAGTATAAAGCCAAATATCGTACCCTCATCTTCAACCTCCGAGATACCAAAAATAAGGTAATTCATCCGCCGGCATGTCATGTGATGGAAGATGAAGATATGTTTATTGATGAATTCTGAGGGATATGGTATGAAAGTATGAATTAATCTTCAAAGCCAAACAAAAACACTGATGTTATACAGATGATCATCTAAAAAATATGGACATTATTTATTAAATGAATATCAGAATGGCTTCACAACGTAAGGTACCAAAACAGAAGTGTGATGGAATATGATGTTAATTGAATGGAGTGTTCTAGTTGAAGGGTATACATTTAATTAATGAGTGAGGTGTTTTGCTTTGAGACAATATATCCTGGTTAGATCTAAGAAAAAAGACTTCTGAGTAATGGCCCACTCCCACCCCCACCCCCATTCCCAATCAGTGGAGTAGAAAAGCTGTGAAGTGTGTCGTTTTACATTTGCTGATTGTAGAGAGTTGGTTTAAGTCATGCACAGTTGCTTTGAATGTGTGGTAGGTTTAGGAGTGTCCGTTAGGTATAGGTTTTGTTTTGATTCAACAATATGATCTGACCAAAATATAACTAGTAATTTTGCAGGTGTTACTCAATTAAGTCTGTATGAGAATTAGAGTGAAACACTGGTTGGAGTAGAGGCTCAGATAGAATGAGAATCTCACCGTATCTGGAATAACAAAAGGGTAGGCTGCTCAAGGATTAGGCCTGCATGCCAGATGAGTGCAAGACTGGGAGACGTTTTATGTGTGAACCGCCTCCCCCCCCCCAAACTGGACTTGGGACCACGTGCAAGTATAGAACATGAAACCTGACACCACACAAGCAAACCAGCTACTTTAACAGAGCAACTAATTTCCGTTTTGTCCTCCGACAGGGTTTGTTCCGAAGGGTGGTACAACAGAAGATTGACCCAGCTAAACTTGTTCAGATGTCATCTGAACAGCTGGCCTCCAAGGAGCTGGCTCAGTGGAGGGAACGGGAAGCCAAACACGTACGTCTGCTGTACTCTTTGCACAGGGCTAATATTTAATGATAATCTAGTAGTTCACATCAAATTCAGTCTGCATTGTAACTAAATACCCATAATTAGGTTAAATGATAATTTGGTATCATCCTCAAAGCTGGTGTACCATTCATTTACTATGTACATATTGGTTTTCAATTCACCAAACCTATACATCTCTCCTACAGTTTACATATTGGTGTTCTATACACCAAACCTACACATCTCTCCTACAGTGTACACATTGGTGTTCTATTCACCACACCTACACATCTCTCATACAGTGTACATATCGGTGTTCTATTCACCAAACCTACACATATCTCCTACAGTCTACATATTGGTCATTGCTATTTTGTCTTGGGGGGAACAAATTTGCTGTTTGGACAACCAAATCATAAGGCATGGTTGTCCTGGTGACTACTAGAATAAAATCCTTGCTGTACCTTGTTACAAAAGGCAGGGATGTCCATCCTTCCATTCTGTGATTTTTACAGGTTAGTTTTTGGATCGTGGCCTTTGCCTACTAGAACACTTTTGTGTTTCCAATTCTTATTGTTGGGTGGCAGTATTATCTGTTTTTTTTTTTCAAAGCACGCTTTGAAATTGATGTATGGCTTCCAGATTATAAAAGATTAATCACTTCTGTCAAACAGAAGTCAGTAAGGAAAAAGAAAATATATTAAGTGTTCAGGTTTCATCAGATTTCAGCTATCATGTTTCCAAATGGTTTGTATACATATGTTATGTGTTACACAAAAAAAATACAAGGTTCTATGGAAAAAAATACAATAGAAATACAATATCTCGAAGATTTTTATTTTATTTTTTACTTTCTTGACCGTGCAGAGTTTGGAGATGATCGTACAGGTGGAGGAAGAACGCAAGGAGGTCCCCATCATCAAGAAAACACATAAAGGAGAGATTGAGGTGACGGAGGCTGATGATCTGAGCTCGTTACAGGTAACAAAGCCCTGCTGGAATTCTCAAATTCAGCCTACCGCACATCATCATAGCAGCTGCATCTAGCCTAGCCTACTTGGCATATCAGCATTTGACAGAAGTTATTCATGTTATCAACTGTTGAGAACAAAATTGAAAATTTATCAAAAGCTGGCTGAACAAAACCATTTGACACAACACAGAATTTAATGTCTTAGCCTACCACACATTTATCATAGCTTAGGTGCCTAGCCTACTGTGAATATCAGCATTTGGGAAGTTATTAATGTTTATTAAGTGTTTCAGAACTTTATTAACCAAACCCTGCTTTGAATTTTGTCGGGGAGGTGGTGACTATTTATTTCTGTTGATGTGTGTGTGTAATCTTAACGCAGGTAAATACTGGTCGTGACTCGCCCCTCCCCGTCGAGATGAAGAGCCCCGGGGGGACAGTCACAACCCCTTCATCCTCCGGCACGACTGCAGAAGCGGTACTTCTCGCAGATACCACAGAGCAGCACCGATCCCACCTGTTTGATCTGAACTGTAAGATCTGCACCGGAAGAGCGGCTCCCCCGGAAGAAAAGTCGGCGGGGTCGAAGAAGGCCAAGGTGAAACGGCAGGTCTCAAAGGCTGAGGAGCTGGAGAGGCAGGAGGAAGAGGAGGCCCGGAAATTGGTCGCCAAGAGGATGGAGAAGAGGAAACAGCTGGTCAAAGGGGAAAAGACGCAAAAGACGAAAGGGAAGAAAGGCGCAAAGAAGGAAAAGAAGAGTTCAGCAGTAGTGAAGGAGTTAGTGGCCAGGTGAGTGACCGGGCCCTGGTCCAGGGGTGGACCATATGTTAAGAATTTAAGACCCCCTGGTTCAGGGGTGGACCATATGTTATGAATTTAACACCCCCTGGTTCAGAGGTGGACCATATGTCATGAATTTAAGACCCCCTGGTTCAGGGGTGGACCATATGTCATGAATTTAAGACCCCCTGGTTCAGGGGTGGACCATGTGTCATGAATTTAAGATCCCTCTGGTTCAGGGGTGGACCATATGTCATGAATTTAAGATCCCTCTGGTTCAGGGGTGGACCAAATGTCATGAATTTAAGACTCCTGGTTCAGGGGTGGACCATATGTTATGAATTTTATCCGCTTGGATGTTTCAGCACAACAAATCATTTTTACCCAGCACACACACGACGTACACTAGTGTTGCTGTTACAACAGCAACCAAAGCAATGGGTGGTTTCTTTGTTAATCCTCCAAAAGTACAACTCCAACAAGCCTTTCAACTAGACCTTTCCTTAGACAGGCACAGTCAATATCGAGGGGGATGGCTATACGCTATAACCACTCATTTGACACTTCCATTTCACTTTGGCAGTTTTAACCCGAGCTGGAATCACTCATCTGTTGATTTCCGAGTAAATGTCGTAATACAAACATTTACAACAAGTTTCAATTTGGATGAATACGGCTCCTGTTCCGAAAAAGGAGCCTGGATAGGGAAACGTGTGTAAGAAGAAGACTTGGGTGGATAGATTCAAATCTTGTATTGTTTTAATATTGTTTTCTCCCCCTCTTCAGGACCCCTCCTGGTACACCCCCTCAGACACCTCCAACCCATGAGAAACCCCAGAAGAAAGTTAAATCATTTTGGAAGGGATTCTTGAACATGCAGGACGTGGCCAAGTTTGTAGCTGCAGCGTATCACGTCTCTGGACCGATCGATATCTTGAATGAGGTTAGTTGTGATTGGTTTAGAAAGAAATACTCTCTGATATCATCATAATAATAATAGACATTTATAATAGTGTTTACACGGGTCCAAAAATCGGGAACCGGGTACCCGAGGGCCGTTACCCGTCGGGTATCCGGGTACCCGGAAAAATTGTGTATCACGATTATCAAGAAATTACATATTGAATGCTATAATAAATGCATTATATTCTCTACTGACACTGTTTTCATGTTCAAATACGTAGGTGTAAGATGAGGTATCAAACCTTCCTCAATAATTTTTATTTGCTTTTGTTTCTTTCATTAACTTGTTAGTAAATTAATTATTTAATTATAATTAGCATTACTACTAACATCGCACTGCCGCCGCTGCTTATGCTCGCTTGTGCACGTCTATTGGATCAAACCACATAAATATCCAATGTAGCTCTTAAACAGTTGTTACTACTACTTCTATCTATTATGCAGGCCCAGGGGTCGCATTAGCCGCGAGATTGCGCGATACGCGCAATTTGATCGCATTTGGAAGAAAAAAACGATTAGTAAAAAGCCACTTGCGATTACTATTTTTTAGTTATCCCGTCTATAATCCGTAAACATCTTGTAAAATTCCTTGTCAGCCTTTCATTCTATGAAATAAACGAATGAATAAATAATAATTTCTTTCACATGGTAGCCTAACACCACACTAAGTCAATGAAAAATCTAGCTAAGCCTAACCATCTGTTTATTTGCTGAAGTTGTGACGCAGTTATAAGACATCCATGGAATTCTTTCGTTATTGCTGTTACGTTCGACCACATGGTTGCCTAACACCACACTAAGTCAATGGGGGTAATCTAGCCTAGCCATCTGATTATTAACTGAAATTGTGACGCAGTTATAAGATATCTATGGAAAGCTTTCGTTATTGCTGTTATCTTCGACCACTTGGTAGCCTAACAACACACTAAGTCAATAGTAAATCTGCCTAACCATCGGTTTGCAATTTTTTTTCTTTAAAACAATCACACTTCGCGTAGGATTCGAGTATTAAATTAGGAACCGGGTAGTACCGCGTCGGGCGGGTACCTTCGTTATTGCTGTTATCTTTGACCACATTGTAGCCTAACACCACACTATGTCAATGGGAAATCTGCCTAACCGTTGGTTTGCCATTTTTTTTTTTTTTTAAGTCACACTTTGCGTAGGATTCGGGTCATAAATTAGGAACCGGATAATGTCGCGTCGGGCGGGTACCCGGGTACCCGGATAACCCGTGCAAACACTAATTTATAATGCGGCAGTATTCGTCAAAAAAAGGCGACAGCAAAAAAAAAGTAAACAAAGTACAAGACAAAAATGCAAGCAAAAATGGGCAACAGTGAACAATTAATTAAACAGTTTTCATCAGATGAGTCTTGAGAGAGCGTTTAATAGAAGCAAGAGATGGACCGTGTTTGACATGTTCTGGAAGCTGTTCCACAGAGAAGGGGCAGCAGCAATAGCTCTTTTGGTACAGTAATCTGAACTAACCTTTATGCTGATATCAAGAAGAGGTATAAAGATCTAATGGCACTACTCTGTAGACAGAGGGAGGGCTCTCATGTTGTGGTTGTTGGACTTCACTGATATCTCTGTAGCTAGTACCTATATCAACAAAGTTTATATGTAGGTAGTTTGGCGGCTTGTAAAGGTATTTGCAGAACTTGTAAATGTAATCTGTCTGTGTAGCTTGTGAATGGATCTGTGTACCACAATGGCTTCTGTTAGTAATGTTTCAGCTTATTGATGGTATCTGTGTTGCTTTTTAAGGCAACTATGTTGCCAGAAATGCCATATCTTATATTCTTTCCTTAATAGGCCAACTATCCATACAAAATACTCTATCACACGAAAATGCCACTTTGATGTGATGGTCTTACTACCTAATAAATAAAGTACGAAAATAGTCTTTGAAGAGTTATGAACAAACATTTTCAGGCCTGTGGAGGTATATACCAGTTAGTTGAGATGTTTAGGTTGTTAGCTAATCGATCCCAACCACAAAGTCAAAATTGCCTCTGAAAGTTTAACTCTTTCCATCTTTGACAGCTGTTCCCGGACAGCTTGGAGATCCGAGGACGGATTCCGTTTCACACTGTCTGGGATTATTTTAACAAGCTCAAATCCGCTGGTTCGACAGAGCTGACCGTCCTCCGCTTTCACGTGGCTCACGAGGAGGACAAAGGTCTCTATGGCAACCTCTTTAATTACTTCAGCACCAGAGAGCGTATAGGGGTCGTCGGCGGCTTTGAGAAGCCGCTCATCAAAGACTTCTACATCTTGCCATTACCATCGCACAAACCTGTTCCAGAAAACATTCTGCCTTTTGAAGGCCCAGGTAAGAAATAAAGTAGGCTTCTTTTTTTCTTTCTCTTTGAATGATGGTAGTGATAAGCAGATTCATGACCTTTCACATGACCATTTTAAATATATATTGCAGGGCCAAAAATATGCTAGATTATATACCCTGTTGATATGAATCGCATCAAAATTAACATTGGAGACTTGAGAGTTACTTAAATTTTATACAAAACAGAAATGCAAAATGCTAATCTCCAGATTCATGGTAAGTCTGTGTAACTTGCTTGTGTTCTGGCATCATTGCCTGTACTCGTACCGGACCTCATGGATTATGCTCGTACCTGTACCGGTACTCGTACCCATGCTCATCCCGTACTCATATCGGTACTCGACCCAAACTTATACCCTACTTGTCCCATACTCTTACTCATGCTCGTTCCCTTCTCATTTTCGTACTTTTCCCGTATTTGTACTCGTGACAGTTTTGGAAATCCAGTGTAGATAATAGCGCAGGACTCCATAACTACAACACTACATAATGGTTCCCTGTTGCGAACCAAAGTTTTAGTCAGCCAAGTATGTTAGTTGTTCAGTATTAATATTGTATCTTTCGTCCACCATGTTGCGGTTTCCTTCTGCAAATGTTGGGGATTTTGTTTCCCGTCCACCTCGGCCTCCAGCCATCTGTAGTCTGTTGAATCTAGGCTTTAATGTTTTCTTTTCCAAAAAATTTTGATACTCTATTTCTTTCTTAAACTATAACTGGTACTCAGTGTTTTACTCTTACTACAAGATGCTATTGGAACAATCTGGTAGGGACTCTATCTCTTTTTAGTTCATTATGATATACAAGTGTACAATAATTCATTCAGTCAAACTTTAACTTTAATTCTTACCAAGTGAAAGTCTTTTAGAAAAAAAAGCCTTTTAATATCTTCTCTGATTTTGCAGGTCTGTCGGAAACAAGGCCTCACATGCTGCTGGGGTTGATCATCATACATAAGGATAAAACCCGCAACACTAGTCAGATTTCACCCACCCAAGTGCAACCGAGGCAGCAGAAGCTGAACAAAGAGGCCGTCCATGCGGGCTCAAAACGACCACTGCCAGAGTCGTCTGCGAAGACCGCTGCTAAGAAGGACGAAGAGGAGAAGAGATACCTGCCTCCGGTGGTGAAGCGGGTGAAGAGCACGGATGCGGAATACGTCCCCGAGGGGCAGATGTCCGACCCCATCGTCGCCCAATATGGAAACGTCGACCCTTCCAAAATGAAGGAGGAAGAAATAGAGCCCTACTCCCCCAGCCAGGAGGAGAGAGAGGCCCCCTACGACCCCACGGACGTCCTGGACGACTTGGCGGAGGGTAACGTCCAGAAGGCGTCCAAGGACGGAGGAGACGAACCGTATTCTCCTACCAATCCCTCAGAGCAATACCAAGGAGACTCACAGAGCACGTCTCAGGATACGCCAGACGTGGACAAGTTGAACCAACTGCTGGAGAATGTCTCCGGTAACATCACGGACATCGGGGTGACCGAGATCGCGACGGCCGCCGATGCCGCGTCAAACCTGACACAGAATCTCTTGTCATCTCTGGGCGATTCTGACCTCTCGGAGCAGCAGCAGCTACTGATACAGCTCACGCGGCAGGTCGAGGAAGCCAAGAAAGCGCTCTTGGACAAGCAGATTGAATCGTTGCAATCGGAAATCAGTAGGGCCACCAACCAGATGGCCTCCCTTCAACATACGGACCCGTTAGCAGACCCCCAACAATTAGTGGGCGACCCCACCGGGGAAGAGGCAGGCGTTTTGAAGGTACCCGCCGATTCCAGTACCAGCGGCATGACACCGCTGGGAGAAGAGGTGGACAGGGCCCACCATCTCAGGGAGGGTCAAAACATTTACGAACCAACTCGGCCAAATTTTGGTCCCAACATGAACCCTCCTCCTCCGCCTCCTCCCCCTCCGATGGGACCAAATATGCCACCTTTCCATTGGCAGGGACCCGGTATGGGGGAACCAGGAGGAAGGCCCTTCCCTCATCCACCGGGACCGCAACGTATGATGGACCCCAGAAATAATGGTCAAGGCTGGGGTCCAAGAGGCTTTGGTGGGCCATAAGAAAAGTGGCCAGTGAGTGTCAAGAGTACTAGTGGATTTATTGTGTTACAATCGGAGAGGAAGAGAAGGAAGGAGGTCCCGTAGGTGCCGTGGACCCGGAGACTCATGGTCATGCAGTTGACATTCGAACAGCTCCCTCTATATGGCAGGAATAAAGATCCATTACTTTCAGGATTATCTCCTAGTGAAGATTTTCTCCTTTCCACAGAAAGGGGAAAAAAGGAAAAGAAAAACAAACAATACTCCAGAAATCTCTTCCAAAAATGACAGTTTTTATACAGAAATGTAATGATTTTGAAATGAAATATTGGTTTGGAATTGAAAATGATTACCTAGTCAATTTCTCTGAATTATGCAATCTGAAAGCATCTTCTTCCTTTGAAGAAATCAGCGTTATAAAATTGTCTCGACGTTTTAAACGCAATTAAAACTTGCCATATTTGACCCCTTCAGACACACAGAGGGTGGTGTTGTGCATAGTTCAGTATGAAAAAGGTTTGTAACTTGTATTAGTGTAACCTTTGAAGGAACAACATTCAAATGTAACATTCCAAAATGTGTGATGTCACCAGTTGGATGAATAATATATATCTCCGACAACTTTTCATTTTGCAGAAGTCGTTAAAATTTGCTAAACATATGGGATATTGTCATGAACCATAGAATTCTTTTGTATAAGTATTAATCCACAACCAATTTCCAAAGCTGCGAAGGTATAATTTTTGCCGGTAAATACACACCCAAAGCTTCTTTTGAGAATTGCAATATGTGAGGTTTAGCAAAGAATCTTGGCCCTCTCATCTCTCTCTAAACTGCCTTCTACATTTCGCTTTTTAATGGATTGTTTACACTGAAAGTGTCTCGCTCGTGTGGCTTTTATCTGCATCAAGACAAGCTCGTTCTTAGGTTAATGTCATAAACCAGTAGGGATGGATGGGAGGGCACTTGTCCATTCGATTGGTAACTCGTTAAATTCTGTTCGATGTCGTGATGTCATAAGTATCGTGTCTTTGAGAGAGTCGCCCGTTTTGGCAATTTGAGAAAGACTTCTGCATTTTGTCTGCCAGTGTAAAAGATAATTTATTCCTCCAAATCTTTATATGCAATAGTAAACTGTAAAACAGACTTAAAATGGCAACTCTGAGGGAGGGAGAAAATGTTGAGATAAAAATGTGATTCGATGGGAGTCGTTCAAACCGAGTATTACTGTACGAGGAAAGTGTCAATACGATTGATGCAAAAACAATATTGGGGACATTTTAAATAGCTATGAACTCTTGCAAAATTATGTTACCCTTTATAGCATAATTGTACTCTCAGATGAATGTAATATGTTGGGAACTGCTCTCTGCTGTGCATTTATCAAAACTGCACTGCATGGAAGCAAGCCTAATAATATTTGCAGATAATAAGGTGATTTTTAACCTAAGATATTCACAGGGTTACATCTTAATTTTACTGCTCCTAGTAAACAAGTTTTATTTGGGTTAATCTCTTGCCCTTCCCTTCCTTTCCCCCTCCCCCCTCAGTTTTCAGGGGGTGGGGGGTCACAAAAGTTGGCTGATATCCGTCCTGGGAAGGTGTCTGAAGGGAATGGGTTTCTCCTCCCATTTTGAGAAATTCTTGTGTGTGGTAAGAATGCTTAAAATGCAAAAGTGAGCTATCATTTATATCATTTTAACTGCATGAGTGTAGTAGAAGTTAAAGTTGTTGCCAGTGTATAAGACTTTGTAAGTGTGTATTATAAAAGTGGGGGGGGGGTGGGAATGCCACGCCCCCCATTTTGGAATAAAGTATGGACAAACTTGGGGGCGGTGGCACATTCCCACCCCCCCCACCCCATCCCTGTGGCTACTGTCCCGCTCTGGAGGGTTAACACTTCTTATGTTTCACATGCACATACCGCTTATGTACATTATATGTGCAATGTATAGTAACAAGCTTGCGAATTGTTTATGTGCATGTTAAAAAGCAGCTCTTTGATATGAGTTGTTCAATTAATTCAATATTAAAATATCAAAATTTATCTAGCTTGACCATTCAAGTAACATTACAAATAATGGATAAATTGTCGATGTGATGAATGCCAAATGCCAAACTCTGGGCGACAAAATGTTGAATTTAGATTTCGCTTGGTGAAAACAGGTCTTGGACAGTGTTTTGAGTTTGATACATTGCAGATTTGATATCGAATATATTCTGAAGGTTTGGAAAACTTGCTGACAATATGATAAAAAAAAGGTGCTGTTTTGCTTATAGACATATGAATCTGGTCTGTTGAGACAAACTTGTCGTTTGGTGATAAGTGGTGTTACAAAATTGGTAAAATAGAAATGTAACCAAGCAAGGTTGCCCTGGCAACCAAAAACGGGAATGCAAGAATAGATGAGAATGCTTCCATCTGTGCGGTGAAAGCTCAAATGCAATGTTAAATGTTGTTGTTTGAAGTAAGTGAAACACAATCAAGGTTAATAGCGAGAGGGGGGAGGGAGGGGGATTTGTGGAATAGCACCCGCCAAGAAAAACATGTCATATGTCCCTAATTGTTGAACGCTATCAATATTTTAATTCCTGCACTTTGTTAAGGGAGTTTAAACTCGTTGAAGGGATTTTAAACTCGTTGCAAACATGAAAACTTATAATACAGACGGGATGGGCCTCAACTATAAAGGACAAAACCATATTATATGTAATTATAAAAATTAAAATGCCAGTGAGAAATGGGAAACCATTTGATGAGGACACAGAAAGCAAAATGTTGTTCATTAATGCCACTTTTAGCTAGAAAATGAAAAAGGCTACTAATTAGGGTCTTGTAAATGGCTGCGAGGCTCACTTACTTCAAAGTGACAAAGTAATAAGTTCATTTCGCCAATATGCCTGGTATGCATTTAGAGCGTTGTGGGATATTTCAAAGATGTTTGGGGTGGATGGGAAAATGTAATAGATTATGTGAGTGGGTTCCTGGGTTGGAAAGGGACCATACAGTTGTTGATAGTTGTAAATATTAATTCCAATCAGGTATTATTCAAATGCATTTTGTAGTCATGGTTTCCTTTCCTATACCTGGGTTAATTGTCTAACCGATCTTTGTAACATTGTCTTTTTTTTTTACCTGTTCTATTTGCATCATCGACTTGGTGTCACGCTGTACAAATTGTAAAAAATAAACAAAGGAAAACCTTGCTTACTGTTGTCAGTTTAATATATGGTTATGATCCAGTGAATATGGAATGTTTTACAGAAATTGCTTATTAGTTTAGAGAAGCAGTTTTCTTTTCATGACCAATTTAGGGAGGGAGGGAGGGGGGGGAGGGGTGGGGATATGGTCATGATATGTTTGGGACACTACAGGTGTACTTTCCAGTTCCTCAATGATGTTTTTTTTTTTTCTGGGGAAGGGTCTTAGTTATTTTGCATGGTTTACTATATTGGGATAAAAAAAAGTTACTTAGTTTCAAACGCCTTTGGTTGAATTTCTGTTATAGACTTAAATACTACTCTGGTGCAATCTATGTGGAGGGTGATTGGGGAGGGAATTTTTATTTTACAGAGTGGGGTGGGGGAGGGGATCTTCCTGAAGTCCTTGCAGGTAAAGCATATCATACAATATGAATTAATTTACTTCTAACAGAGAAATCAAACAAATATCAAAATCTGCTTATGTCAGC
Source organism: Apostichopus japonicus (assembly GCF_037975245.1). Taxonomy (NCBI): domain Eukaryota; kingdom Metazoa; phylum Echinodermata; class Holothuroidea; order Aspidochirotida; family Stichopodidae; genus Apostichopus; species Apostichopus japonicus. The sequence continues at coordinate 30,688,706 of NC_092577.1, forward strand.
ATATTTATTCTTGGAGCCTTTAAATTTGCTCATTAAAATTAGACCGATTTCATACAAAAACTGATTTCTTGATTTCAAACATACAAATGTGTAACAAGGAACTTATATTATCAAGCTAACCATATGACTCTACCCTTCTGTCCCAATCAGCAAACTTGTGTCTCAAAATGTGGCTAAATCTGTTAGTATTTAAAGCACCCTCAAAAAATAAAAAAAGGTCTTCACCGATAGATTGACCTCGTATATCACAACACCAGCACTAGTAAATGAACTTTTATATTTGGCAAAGAAAAAGTTTTATAAACAAGACTTGTAAAAATGAAGTAATATCATTTCATCAACTCGTGCATGTTGCGATAAAAATAGCGTTTCCATTGGCTCACGACATGCAACATCCTATATCACAGGTTGGGCTATGGGGAAGTCTTGGTTCACCAGGATTTATCAAACATGGGTCGTTCTGCCTTGATCGTTCGAAGGTACATATCTGATCTATACCATACTTTGGGAAGATGTCATTCATTCATTCATTCATTCATGTAGGATCAATTTCTATCCCCACCGAAGAACCTGGTGGGATCATTTATTATGATACATTACCTTATGAACATTTAAATAACATGAACAATATTCATAGGATAACATTGTTAACGGCAGAGTATTAACTCATGAAATCTTTTTCCTTGTCCTTGTCCTATTAGCTATTTTCATTCTTCAGGGTTCAAAGCAATTATACTAACAGCCTGAATTTCTTGTTCCTCTTATTAGCGAACGATTGAGGATCTGTTCATACTGTCAGTAGGAGTGCTTTTGAAGCTCCAAATGAAGGAATAAGATAGAGAGTGGTCTTAAACATTGTCCCAACTGGCTGCAATCAGGGCTGTCTTTGGCACACAAACTGTTTCAACCTATTATAACAGGAACCAATAAGATACAAGCGTCAGGCAGACAGTGGGGAAACAATTAGTATTGACCAGTGCTGACCTAATTCAATGTTGGGATGAAACTGCTTCTTTGGAAAGGTTTTTTAAGATGACAACTAAATACTGCTACAGATGAAAACCACAAATGGCAAGATATCGGTTTTTGTTTTTACAAGGTCAGCAGGTTGGTCATTTGGCAAACTGCCCCCCCCCCACCTCCTGCCCCCAAACAAAAAACATGCTTCATATCAACAAATTCCACTGGACAAATATAACAACAAAATTTGCAAGTTAAACACTGATTGACTTCCACCTGAAATACAAAAGGATATTGTACTCCACAAAGATGATATTAAAATAGTTCAAACCGTCTATTCTTTTAGTAACTGTGTTTACTTACATGGTCTCACAGACACATCACCATGACTGTAAAAGGAGGGAGGGGCTTAGTTTGGTAAACACATGTATCTCATGTTTTTTGTTTTGTTTTTACAAGGAACTGATATATTTGTGTGTCATACTGTAGGGATGACCATTTGAAACAGTTACAGTATAACCGGGACCATGATCAGGTTAACATAGCAGGTTTCAAAATGCTTTCTTGTCTGGAAAGTCGCAGCAGATGTTAATTGTGTTGATACTAAACTGAAATTGAGCCTGATATCCAAATAATAGAGTTACATACAATGGAGATGTGACAGCAAAGTATTCCATCTATCATGCAAGATGGTTAGTGATGCAGCTTATGATAATGCGAATAACATTTTTCCATATCAGCAAATAAAAATTATATTACAGACAGCACAAACATGGACAAGACCTGCATGAAAAACTAGTAACAAGCAAATGACAAGTATGATGATTGCAAAAAAAAAAAACATCCAATTTGGTGGCAGAAACAATTCTTTTTTTTTGGTATACAAAACAGTACTTTTTGTCTTTTTAAGACAAAGCACAACAGTGGCCAGATGTATGGAATAAAGTTTGCCAAAGACAACATTAAATAGTTGGGCAAATGATGTCAATATTACAACACAATTACTATTTGATTACTAATATCAAACAAATGTTGGAAATATCTGAATCCTACATGGGTACATTACCTTGGTCCACTACCTGTAAGGTATTGGTCCACTACTAGTAAGGGACCTTTGACAGGTCCATTACTAGTAATGAACATGGGTCCATTACTTGTGAGGTGTAAAAATTTACTTGTAAGGAAGTTGGCCCATTAGTGTATTATGGACACAGGTCTATTACTAAGTGGTCCAATATTATTAGATACGTAGGTTAACACTTTACAAGATTACCATTGGAAGAATAAATGGATGGCTATAGGCACCCTGTCCATTAAAGGGGCACAGTGTATATTTAACCACAACATGCACGGATAGAAATGAAAATTGAAAAGGTCTGTCATGCCAATTAGGTTACCTCTGATCTCCCAGACTCTTACAGTGAGTATGCAGCCCGTAATCTAACATAGTTAGTTTTCATGTACGTAACGTCGAATTGTACTAAAACCACCAGTCCAAAAGTGATGTACTCATGTTTGATTAAGTCTTGTACTTGTACTCACACCAAGGGGAAGTCCAACTGTACTCTTGTGGTTTAACTTGTACTACAAAGTCTGTCCCCATTGGGCTATAACCCATCTCTTTTCCATATATATCTTATATACTTCATACAATGTCATCTAAGCTATCATATATTGTGTCAGATTTACAATCAAAGGAAACTCTCTTGTATTTATCTGCTCCTGGTTGCCATTGCATTGTTCAGACTATGGACCAAAGTAGACTTAAAAAAAAATATATAAAAAATGGATTCATTTTTGACATAGGTAATCAGATTTCATAAAATTGTGGGGGTAAAAAGTGATGCTGCCACCACACACCTATTCTGTTTAGCTTGATGATTGACGCAGCCGAGTAGAGCATTCGCGATGAAAACGAAGAAATCAAAGACCAGACGAAGAGATTAAAAAATTACACATCTTAAAACATGAAGAAGTATTTACATATGAATTTTGTACGTACAGATTAGAACTCTTAGGGACTACAGTATTTTTAAATGCCTTGTTTGAAGAATGTACACTATATACAACGAAGAAGACCGAATATACTACTGCTAGCTAATTATACGCCAATTTATTTACCTGCTATTGTTTCTTTTGCCCCCCCCCCCAACGTGGCTAGTCTTAACCATGATGTCTATGGAAGTATGTGAACACTAAAACTTAATGTGCTGCTCTCACCCCCCCACCCCCTTCCTATCCGGTATCTTCAATACTATAATATTCTCATTTTTAATGAATATTTCCTGCATTTACATTGTCATGTTTGTGTTTTTTTAACATGATACAATATTTTTACAGTGAGTGTTATCAAGTACAGCACAGATGGATTGTACCTTAGGGAAGTGTCTTTGGGTAGTGTCCAGTTAACATCCAACCCCTACAACATGCGGGGTTGGCCAACCTCAGAAGCCCAAAACGGACCTTGACAACAAGTATTAACCATAGAAGCGCTTCTATACGTACAATATATCCTTGGTTTACTCTTGGAAACTAATTGTACAACCAAAGTGCAGCAGTTTTTTTTTAGCTTTTTGAATGTTAGTTAACATCGTAAAATACTGAAAATACTACGGCTCCAGGTGATAAAAGACTTCTATGAAACTTTGCATCGGCGTAGCATTTTGGCTAATATTTGTTATAGCATCTCCCTATGTGATGAGACATTATTCCTGGTCATGTCGACAGACATCAGTGACAAGGGAAAGCTGTCATCTACCCAGGATAACCTATAACTGACAGTCAGTCACCATACCCTACCCCCTTGAGGTCTCCTGTCTCCTTGGGAACTATCACCAATCTTTCCTGGGGTTTGAGGAGATGTCCGTCAACGGTCTGCTCACCGGCTGACCCCTAATGGTCATCCGACACACTCCTCTGACCGCTTGCAGTCCCCCCATCTTCATCATCCCAGGCAGGCAGGGTCCAAAGCATCTATGGCGTCCATATTTATATACTGTTGTAATATGTACAACTCCTCGTCCATGCTGCTGCTTTGCTGCTGCTCAAGGGGCCGCCGCTACTACAACATGCCTTTAACATTCAGACAGACCCGATTCATTCGTTAGTGGGTGTCTGTCCCATTTATAACTCCCGACTACAACATATCTGCCATCAACACACCTCGACTGATGACGATATCTGCGAAGGAACCTTCCTGGCCCACCTCAACGGCCTGCTGTTTCTTCAACACTAACAGAGAATAGAACTTAGAGGCGACTTGCTTTCGGTTAAGCTTTCTCGTGACCTCGGTGAAAGAGACGGTCTCGCCTTGCTGTAAGAGTTTGTTAATACCCATCAACATGGAGTGCGCCCTCTTGTTGAGTACTCTCTCGTGATGTTTCTCCTCGTCCTCACCCTCTTCCGCTTCCACCTGGAGGAAATGAGTAAAGAATGACAAGTGTTCATTACAGGTCAGAGAGGGATGGGAGGGGGGGAAGTGCGACACCTTGAGGAAATGAGTAAAGAATGACAAGTGTTCATTACAGGTCAGAGAGGGATGGGAGGGGGAAAGTGCGACAACCAAGGCATGTATCGTTTGATAGGATGACAGAGATCTGAAGGGAGGGGTAGAGAAGTGTTGCTATAGGTTTCAAGAGGGGAAACATTAAGTGCTAAAGGTCATTGGGAGAGAAGGCGTTACCCAAATATCTCTTTGGCACAATACAAAATTGCAGTTGTTGTGTGAAAGACAGTGAAGTGAAGAGTTTCATGAATATGAGTATATTTACACTGGGTTTTTTTTCTTCCCTTCAATGTATCTCACGAGAGGGTTAAAAATGGATTGTTTCCTTAGTGAAGTAAACTAAGATTTCCCGACGACGGTGTCGATCACACAGCAACATTATTTTGACACCAGACTTGAGGGGGGATGATAACTTACATCTTCTTCAACTTCATTGGCAAAGACATTGCTGGCCTCTTCTGGCACCGGTTCCTCGTGATCGTCTCCTTTGATTGACGGTATATCGTCATCGCCGTCGTCGTAGCCACCATCGAAGGGGTCGTCACCCCCATAGTCACCGTCACTGGACGAGGCCGATCCCCGCCTCCCGGACATGAAGGAGAAATCTTGCTGTTGCTGGGGAGGGGGTTGATCTATGCTGGATGTCCCTGGCTGGGAGTCTGCTGGTGTCTGCTGAGGGCGTTCCTCTTCCACTGGAAGTAGTGGCGCTGCGGATAATCTCGAGGATAAGCTGATGTCTCCTAAATCAAGAGTCAAAAGGACATCATATTATAGCAGATTAGCAGAAAACAGGGACATATTGCTCAATTCTTATTGTCTTGAAATATTTTATATTCCATAACAAAAGCATTCTAGTAAGGCACAGCATCGAAAATATAGCTGCAATACTGAATCGATATGAAACAATGTAGATTATCTCCAAAGATCAGTGATGCCTATTTCTGTGAAGCCCAGGAGCAAAAAAACGATTTTGTCCCATGCAGCTTGGCTGCAGCCCGATTTTTGACATGTAGTGTCACTCCCCTGATCATACTGAAGTCAAGAAACAACTCCTGGTTCATAGAACCACTCGTCCCATGAGGAAAAAAAGGAATAATAGTACGAAACATTGCTAGCAGGTTCTTTGACTATGATCTGGTAACAAGGAACTATTTAATTGGGGCTGGGATAATGAACATACCTAAAGATTCACTGAGGATATCCCTCTGCACCTCTGGTTCCTCCAGGGGTACTGGAGGAGGAAGCCTTCTCTGCCTCTTCACGTCTCTGGGTATATCTGTTTGAAGGTTCCTTGCAAACACCTGAGTAGAACAAAGAGAGGAATTTACAAGTTTAGTTATAGTCAATTGAGAACAAGATTCTTTAGGTCTATCAACCTCTGAAGTAAAAATAATCATAACAATAATAAAAATAATAATGTGGAGCATTTAATTAGCTTTGACAACTTATTTCACAAAGTACTTCTTCTTTCGCTTGTCGCTTCCAATTGCAATTTTTATCTACCAGAATGCAAAAGTGCACTGAACTTTTGATGATGTACTGAGCTGAGTCTCTTAAGGATTTGAAAATTAAATGTATGGACTTAAGGGAGAGGTATACCAACCCTTCCTGTTTAAATTGCCCTCTAAATGCTTCTTAGTTAACTCCACCTCCATAATGAATGCCAGATCCACCAATCATTGTTGATGAGTTGAGCCTGCTACCATGTCGCTACAGCACCTACCACTCGTAAGGTAGGACCAAATACAAACACAACCATTGGGAAAAATAACTGCCCCTCACACCAACCTCCCACCCCAACCTCCTCCTTCATTAAACCAACTAATTCCACATACACTGATCTTCATTCACAAATTAATACCCTCACTCTATAAATCTGAGAACAGAACTATATATATTTACCACCAATATCCTCTTGGAGTTGTGTAATCTACCGGGTAACCCAAACAACTTCTCTGCTCCGCCCGTCTCTTTCCACAACATCAACTTCTTGGTAGGGGGAGCCAAGTCCAGGGATGTGACGATATCAGAGGTGTCCTTGAGTTGTGACTTGATGAGATCTCCGGCCAGTTCCTTGACCTCGTCCACCACCAGCTTACGTTTCCTCTTCTGTCTGCTCTCTTTAACGCCTGTAAAAGTAAAATGAGGTCCAATCGAGTGTTCCATTACAGGGTAAAAAGATAAAAAATATTTATATGCATTTTGTGCAGCAATGTGACCATCTGTGACAGAATTTTGCTGTGCAATAGCTGTCGTGTTACCATTCCCCAATCTATTACCAGTATTCGTTTGCTTAAAGGTATTTCCATTTCGTCAAAAGCAGAATTATAATTTCATGGCTTCCTCCTTGAATCGTCTGTAGCTTTCTTACCTGTAACATCTACGATTGGTTGCAGAGCAAACTCCATATCTTCATTTTGCACAAGTGTTGTTTGGTCGGCAGCAGCTGGAGGCTGCATTAGGGTCGCGTCAGAAATCGGTGGGGCTCCTTCTGGGGCAGTTGCTGGGGCTGCTGCTGCTATAGAAACCAAATTGAAAAAAAAATAATAATAACAATATTATAACCTCATTTAAATGTACTAAGTTGTCTCTTCTGTGTTAGAACACAAGATGCAAACGAACGATATAAAGATATTTTATTCCAGGTACAACTACACAAACTATATTAGGTGTGCTAGTTTATTAAATGATCTCAAAAAAACAACCATGGGAATTCTTCAAATTTCACCATCAAAAAGGGAACTGCTTGACAAAGAATAGTTGTGTTGTAAGAGTAACAAGGTTGTCAGGGAATAACAACATTTCTTAAGCATGCTCAGTCTTGTTGCATCATGTAAACAAACCTTTGATCTGGCCATCCTGAGGAGTTGGAGTGGCTGGGACAACGGGGGCCTTCGGTGGTTCCGGCTCCTTCTCTTCGTCGTCTGTATCTTCAGCTGCCCCCGGTGGTGGTTCTACGTTCTGGACGACCACTGGCTCTCCGGCTTGGATTTCAGGCTGCTCTTCAAACAGATTACCTCCCTCATTCATAAACTCGTCACCTGCAGTGTTAGTAAAGGTTACACCGGTTGCAACGAAAATAATTCAATCGACTTGTTCATGTAACCTTTACGTAGATTGAAAACTTCGACATAGAAACATCGTTCGTTACCACAGGAGTAAAGAAGGTACCTATGCAAAGGATACGGTCATGTAGTAATCCTATCCTGTAAGATGACATTGTAGGGGGAAGGGGGCAGTGGATGTATCTCTTAAAAGTTCAACAAATTACTACAAACATGGCTACTTGCAAGCACTGACTTCCTCTCTGCAACTTTAAACAGCAAGCTTTGGTGAGGCCACACAACTGCATGTAGTCTACTGTAATTACCTATACTCATGCAGTTGTACTTATACTCAAATTCAGGTCATCTAGAAATTTAGTACCGACATCTGTGCCATATTAAAGTACTTGTCACACTCGCGCTTTTGAGCCCTCTACTCCTAATCAATACCGTGGGAATAATACCTATTTTCTTCATGACCACGCTATTGTGCCCGCCCTACAGGAAGTATGATAAACGTTGCACTGAACTGATGTCTACTTTGTTCTGCTTACTCACCGAGTATACCATCACCCATTCCCATCTCAGCTCCAAAGCCGTCATTTCTAAACTGCTCCTCTAACCCCATGTCCATCGGTTTATCCATAGACGCGTCGATTGGCGCTTCTTTAGTCTTACTCCCGTCGGCAAGCAATGTGGATTCGTCGCTCTGCTTGTAAGTAGAGTCGTTCGCTGCGGACGCCTCGCGGAGCATCTCCCTGTCGTCAAAGCCGAGATCACCTACGGGGATGAATCAAAATTTTGTAGAATATTCAACGATTGTTCAAAAGAACAACTTTTCTTCAAACCACCCAAAATTTCTGCACGACAGACTGCCAAAGAAAAAAAATTGATAATCCGTCAGATCTTTTAGGATACTTACCAAAGTCTTCCTGGCCAAGATTAATATTGACAAGATCCTCTTTCATGGTGATATCCTCCACTCGGCTCTGGTTTAGACTGAACTGCTTCTGTACCTCAACATCACTGAAACAGAAACACCAATTTATGTTAATATTATTAGTTTTTGTGAGGTGAGGATATTGTTTGTACAACTGCACTGTATGATCTGACTGAAGATAAGATACTTTGTGTGACTCTAAATTCAAAATGTCACATTTATTAATAATACAGATCAATAAACATAAAATTGGAATCTTGAGATACACGTAATGTTTTGTGCTAGACGTAAATATTTTAACATAAAACTGTCAGTAGCACATTGCAAATAAAGGCAACTGTGCATAATCACAAACTGAGACAGCGTGGGGCCCCCCATATGATGAAAATTTAAAAGGTTACTGTTAATTGACTATCTATGCATGCAACAGAGAGATACAGAACCAGAGTTACTGTTTAAGGACAGCTTGAAGAAGACTTCACCATCTCATAAATATGTAAGACTACTTGGCCAATCAATGATTGGTATCAGGAGGTAGCCCCAAACCCAACTTCTCAACTGCCTGACAAAATTATAGCACAATACACTTCAGAGGGCTGAAGAAGAACATGCCTGTCAACCAGCAGGGAATAATTGTGTGCACCAGTTTTGAGTTGCCACACAACTTGACATATATGTGTAGCAATGTGTCTGTTTTTAATAGCGTTTTATTATCTTTAAGCTAAGTAGCATTTTATAGCATCGTAGCATTTTGCCATGCTCATAACCTGAATACAAAATGTGTCTACGAGCTTGGCACCACTAAAATGTCACCTTAACAGACAAACACATATGGAGGCTAGGCTGCATAGGATCCCACCCTCTGGAGAATACCGTATGAGTAATTCAATGGAAACGATATAACTCACTTGAAATCAGGTATCGAAGTATCAAAATCGTGGAAAACTTCCGGTAGAGTGATGGTGGCAAAAGCTGCTTCACGATTCTCCTCGGGCAAATCGACCACTCCGGGCCTGAAGGCCATCTTAATCTTAACAAAGGCTTCATTGCAGTCTGCCAACAGGTACTTGGCTTTACGGCTATGAATACGGACAACACCCAACAGCAGGTGACCAGACGTTCTTAACGCTAGCTTCACCTATGAATTACAATGAAAGGGAGGAAATTTATAGTTTCATTAAAGATTGATTCTTGAAGCAGCTCAGTGAATTAACTTTTATAGAATACTGTCTCCACATTTGGTCACTCTGGGTGAAATGTAACCCAAGATAAAGTGACCTTTGCCTACTTATTCACACAACCCAATTTGACAGATTTACCATATAGACATATTTACCAAAGAATGTCATTACTGTCCGTCCACTTGTGAAACCCAACCCCACAGTCCACAGAGGCTATCGATCTTAAAGAATCGAGAATAAAATATGATTACCTTTGGGTGCATAATACTGTCCACACATGATGATACATTGGTCTCATAAACATGAGCTTTGGTCAACTTCTTGTCCCAATGAGCGGCAAGCCATATCCTCGCCAACGGTCCTTTCTTGCTGAGCACAAAATGTGCATAAAACATGTTGTCACCTAAGAGAAGCGAGAGAAGAATCGATGAAGAATGCACATCTAGGAGGAAAGCAGGGTACAGACTATAGTCAAGAGGTACAGACTATAGTCTCTTTCACCCTACAAAAAATTTGTGCTGAAGTATGTACTGTACCTTACCAGTCAGACAAGCTGCCAAAGTGAGTGATAACATTTTGATCATGGTTTACTTTCAATCAAGGGTTACATTTAATATTCTAAATTTATCCTCTAGGTCCACTTGGTCAACCATGAAATACACAAACATGCTCCTTGACCTCTTCTGTATCATCCATAATGCCTGGGGAATGTCTTGGGAGCATTTTTTTCCTCTTAGAAACTTAGATCAGTCCAAACTGTGCCCATCACAAAGCTCCTTGATATCATCGGCTACAATAGCCTTCAAATAGACATACCTCTCAGACATGTCACATAACCAGACGAGAGACCAACAGTAGGTGCAACAATGAACTAATCAGCTAGCCATGGACTTCCAGCAAAACTGTTAATAATAACTACAACCAAGTAACTATGGTCTACTACCACATTCTTAACATCAGTCAGCATCTAAGCATTCTAAGGGAGCAATTTTTTTTTTTTTGTAATCAACTAAGATCTGCATTTGGTTACTGTGAACCAATCAGAAAAAAAAGTTCTATCTTGATCAAAGCTAGGAAGCACATTCTCATGCATGAAATACTGTTCTCAGGCTGGAATATAATTTCCACCTAGCCTACTTGACAATAACACACAATAACATCAAGAAAGATAATACATGACCAAGTGAAATGACAAGGATAAACAGGCCTAAACAGTTTCTTACAATCCTCGTTTGAATAAAAAAGGAGTACAATAGTGATGAAATGAGTCTTTCATCACAAATTTAATGAGTGCTTGGTAGATATCTTGTTTGGCCCCTACAAGTAATGTATGATCACAGGGTATAATTATCACATATTGCATAGCAAAATGCTACTAGAAAATGAGCAAATTGCTATAAGCCTAGCTAATAAAAGTGCAAGATGACTATGCCTACTGTAGATCTCTAGGGTATCACACTTTTGTACACAGGAACCATATATAACTTTGTAAGAGGCAACGTTCAGTTTTCAAAACTGCTAGGTCTACACAAAATGATGACTATAAATAATTCCCTGTATTTATCTTTTAGTTTCTAATTCAACCACATGCAACCAATAAACCAACCTCCACTTGGGTCTAGGCCGTAAGTTCTAACATTAGGACATATATTTAAATATTTAACTTAACATGTTGTTATTACTATATTAGGCCAAAGCCAGGTATGTTACTAGTGTTGGCTGGAGTTTCATCATGCAATTTTTTTTCCCATTATTTTTGCTTCAACATGAAACGCAGTCCAGTCTTGGTTTGTTGAAATGAGGCAATGGCAAGTCTTCGTAGCCTCAGCTTAAACCAATTGGTAGTAGGCCTAGCCTAGTAAGTAATACTACAGGTTCCAAGTATTACCACTTCCAGGCTAGGCTACCATGGTAGGCTCAATGTATCAGGCCTAACTAGAGTATTGTAATAAAGGCACCGGTTTGGAAGCACAAAATTCGTGGGCATTTCTTAGGTTCCCAAACCACACTTACCTCTGAATTACTGGATAATTGATTGTAGAAATATAAAATTAGGAGTTCGAATGCATTTAATGAGATATAACCACATAACAGGAAAACTTTTAAAATTATTTTGGCGGTAATCAAAAGGCAGGTCTAGCATAGGAAACAAGATGCAACGGCGCCATCATTTCAACTAGGTACACGTACGCTGCTGATGCACCGACAAAATCTCTTATATTTGACAAATTACATACCTTCAGTACTTCAGAACTGCTGCTGCTGAGAACTTGGAATGACAAAACTGAGGACAGGAATCCAAAATGCCCCAAAAGTCGATGACACAAGGACTATTTTGCGGATTTCAGTGCCAGAAAACGACAATCTAAAATATTATACTGTACCAACGCTATAATGGCGGAAAGATATTGTGAGGCCGATAATCTAAAGGTCGCTTCATGTCAGGACATGTACTAACAAATTCGGTGAACTCTCGTACACAGTCGTATATACAGTGTTAAGCGCAACAAAGTAGTTCTATCCATCTATAATTTACCATCTCCCATCCTTCAAACAGGAAAATGACAATGTTAGATGGAAACAATTAGTAAATAATTTTAAAGAGAGATTGTATAATTATAGCTTTTGATGGCTTAACTTATAATTAGTAAAAGTGTGACAAATGTGTGACGTCATTGTACTGCAGTTACGGAGTCTCGGTACTCAGCTAGCTGTATGCACAGTGTACATAATATGTGTAGTAATTCAGCACGATAGTGTTTATATTCCAGGAATGGACTGACACATACTAGTATGGGCCAACACGCATATATCACAGCACTGTTACCGGGCATGTAAACAGACGAAAGCAAAAGTCTGTTGGTAAGGTTAGATTGAGAGTCGATGGGCGTAGCACGAAGGCGGAACCAATCTAACGCATCAACGAAGGCAATGAATTGTACAATAGGTATCCTGGGAAATTGGGCTGAGGGAACAATGGGGCAGGGGAAATCGCTCAAAACAATAGGAAGAAATAGTGGTACGGAAACAAATGGTAGGCTAATGGTAAGGGGAGAAATTGAAGGGGACCATGGGAAGGGGAGCTTCTTCTTTTTCAATGTTTGAACCGTAAAAATGTATCAAGAGGATATCACGATCGCAAGTTGCCATTAGATGAGCCAACATTTTAAACTCTGTGGATACTGGCTAACGCGTTTTATTTTATTTTGGCATCACTTCCTCAAGGAAGCATTCAAATACAGGCTACAGCAATATTTGTAATAATATTCTGCAATTCTGAAAACACAAGACTTTAAAAAAAGGGTCGTACGAATTTTTAAATGACTAATATGGTGGTTCTACATACGGATGATCTGAATTTCTATTTCCCAAAACCGAATGAGGCCTACAGATCAAGCCACACCCGTTACCACCAAACTTTGAAAATTGAGTAGTATAAGACGCGACTTCATGATGGGGGGGGGGGGGGGGGCTGTAACGTCTTGCCCGAAAATTATAATCAAACTTTTTCGCGAGCGTTCAACATTTTAATGTGCATATCATATAGGCATGCATCGGTTATTACATCGCATGCCAATAACAACAATCATTTTCCGTGTTATTACCCTTCCATATTGGTTATAAATATTGGGAAAGTCGTTAAAATAATAATAGTATTAATTATATAAGTTAAACCATTGAAAAACATTTTGCAAATTATTTTTCTTTCAGTATGTGCCCGAAAAATTCTCAGCATATTGCCCGAATTTTCACCAAAAATATTTGGTTGTGGCTGCAGCCCCCCCCCTCCCCACATCCCCGCCTCCTATGTCTATGGGAGAGGAGCGGTAGGATAGGAGAATCATCCCGCAACTTACTACCTGGCTTCAAGAGATCTTGCTACCGCAAACAAAATATCCACTACAATACAACTAGTTTAGTGAAAGGTGTCTGCATGGTGCCAATAGCAACACCGAACTACATTGTTAATTACCTACGCTTCGATTAGTCTGATATTCATGTTGCTTATTGTTGGCCGGGGTCATTGGTGATTCACAGCTGAACCATCCATTTTTCCTTCTTATTTATTTCATTCATGCTAATTATAATCACTGCAAACATATCGAGTTTGTGTTTTATTACAGCATTTTGAGTTTGGTCGGCGAATTTTCCGAACTGCGGCAACCAAGTGTTAATCAAACGTAATTGATGAAACTATAGGACACTCATCTGGATTTTTCACTGATCATCATGCGGTATTTAATAAGTACTTCAAGAACATGTTTCCATTTTCAGCAGTTTGTAGCCCGTATATTATAGTCTCAAAAGTGGCATAGTGAATAAAGCTTAAAACAATTTACATAGGTTTTATTTTCAAATTTTAAACTTTTACTTCCATTATTTGAAATATGCCTTGCCGGTCAGCCAAGCTTAATGACTTCTATGTAGGAGATGTTTGGTATATATTAAACACGCACAAAATAAAGTTATCATCAACATCAATTTGAAAAGATGATTTATAGCAAAACAGAAACAGAAGAAATAAAAAGTTACATATACCAATGGACGGTGAACAGCAGTACTTGGCAGGTGAAATGAAAAGTACAAAATGTAACATAATTAAAGGTATTACGCTACTAGATAAGTGTGAGGGGTACTGAAGGAATTAGCACCAAATAAACCATAACTAAAGAGAAAGCTAATTAATGAACAAAGAATTGGAATAATGGATTACAAATGTATCTGGAACTGCGGGTAGTTGTTTAGGGGTCCCAAGTCTTTGTTGAGGCCGGCGGAGTAAGACTTATACGAAAGATCCAATCGATTTCATTTTGTTTTACGCTCAGTTACCGATTTAAAGTTCGAGGCAATTGTATACAACATGTCTATATGAAGATTGAAATGTTCGGAAACGGGGAATCCTGCAAAATTAATCATCATCATCATCATCATCATCATCATCATCATCATCATCATCATCATCATCATCATCATCATCATCATCATCATCATCATCATCATCATCATCATCATCATCATCATCATCATCATCATCATCATCATCATCATCATCATCATCATCATTATTATCATTATTATTATTATTATCATTATTATTATTATTATTATTATTATTGGTTTGAAATTTCTTTTAACATTCCAATTGATCATTACAGTCGCACCGACGATAATATTACCTTCTACAAGTATTCATATGAAGCTAATGTCAAATTTGTGAGTGACCTCTTCGACGAAAACGGGAGACCTTTAACCTTTCACAATTTTCGTATTAAATGTAATCTTCAATGGTTTTTTTTACTATCTATACATTATTAATTAATGCGACTCCTTTGGACTGGCGTCGAGAGTTTGGTCAGATCTATAATTTCCCCTATCGTTTAATGTTTCTTGGCTTGATGAGGTCATAGATTCCAACTCTATTTCCCAATGTGTTTATTCTTGCTATTTGGATAAAGTCTACCAGAATCCTACCGCTATCCGCAAATGGGCGTATACTTTCACTAACTTGACGGGGGTGGGCAATATACGGCCCGCGGGCCACATGTGGCCCTCCAGTGATATTTTTGCGGCCCGTGAGATGTCTCAAGAAAAAGAAAAAATCAATCTATTTTACATCATCGCAAAAAACGAGCTAGCTGCTTAGAAATTATCATGCTGCTGTCAGGTAGGCCTATATTATCTCCATTAATTATCAATTATAATGTATTGACATTATGTTTTTGTGGATACAGATTAAGTACACACACCTATTGCTTGAACGTCCTCGGAATCAAATGTTTGAAATCAACAGCAGGTCGTTGGTTAGGTGCGGCCCAGTCCAATTTTCACTCCTATATGGCCCATTCATGCAAAAAGGTTTCTCATCCCTGTTTTAGAGTATACCCTGGGCGACAGTTTCCGAATCTAAAATCCAATATTTTTAGTTCAGACATGTACATAGAATAATTGTGACCAATAAGCTTCTTTATACCATAGGAAAATCTGACTCTCCAAACTGTACTTTATTTGATATTCAGATTGAAAGTATAGAACATCTGTGCTGGGAGTGTAGTGTTACATCCTCTTTTATTTTAAGGGTTGAGGCTAGGTTATTAAATAAGCAATTCTTCTTCTCAAAGAAAGACATTTTACTTGGTTTCGGTGTTGATGTATATCTCACTCATACAATTTCCTATTTTATATTTGAAGCATTTCATCTCTCATTTTAAACTGAATAAGGGCATTCCCGTCGTAGATAATTTTTTCTATAAATTTAAATTAACAATTAATTAGTGTAAAAAAGTACACTCAACATCGATATTCTAGTAGGAATAAAAGTAAATTTCACTTCATGCAGCTTGAACAAACTTTTGGGATATGCGAATATTTTTTTCCATTAATTCTGTTGTGAGTTTTTGTGTTGTTTTTGAGAAAAACTGTTATATTGTTATGATGTAAATCAAATCATGTTTATAATTTGAAGCAAAACTCGTATTAAACGGTACGATTTTTGTTTTTTTATTCATTTGCAACCATTATTACCAATAAATGGGGGGAAATATTATTATTGTTGTTGTTATTATTATTATTTTTGTTGTTATTATTATTATTATTACTCTTATTATTATTAATTTTATATTTTTTTTATTACTATTATTGTTGTTATTATTTGTATTATTGTTATTAATGTTGTTATTGTTGTTGTTATCATTATTATTATCGTTAGTATTATTATACTATTATTTTTATTACTATTATTTTTTTCGCTCCGTTTATTTAGATTGCATGTAATTTACCGTGATTCATAAAGTAATAACGAAGGCAGGAGGAAGGTGTGTACTGTGTATTGTGGTGAGAAAATCTTAGGAGCCAATTTTCAAAGCGAGCACATTCAGTCATACAGGAAGCGGTTAACTTAAAAATCGAATATTAGAGAGTTTTGAGGTTACTGAATGATAAACATTGTCTTTCATCCCTGCCTTTGTTATTCCTTTAAGTAACAGATACAATGATTCGCATATTTTACAATTATAGTTCACTGCACCTTGCAGCGTTCTGACAGAAAAACAAAACAAATAATAACCGAAGCCGAAGACAAGCAAAAAAATGGGGTGAATGAATAACAATTCGTTTAATTATTACTGGAATAGACCTTGGCAGGGAGTTAAAGCTTGTAATTAAGTCAGAGAAAGTGCGTAACACGATTTTTCCTAGATCTAGACACTTTGAAATTTTTAAAACGTTCGATACTAATTTCAAACTTGAACTTATAGAAAAACTCATTTACATCTGGGTACGCGACTATTTAGTCTGCAATCAAAAATGTAATACTTCATGTGTGAAAAAAAGAAAATTGTATGGATGTATTGCACCTGTGCTCCAGCCAAAGAAAGAGCCATGTTTTGAGAAGAAGAACTGTTTCTTTAGAAAATGCATTTATACATCTATAATAAAAGAAGCAGTGAAGCGAAACTCCCAAAGACCTCAACTTTGCCTTTACAAAAGGCGCACAAATTAAAATCTACTTTACCCATCAAAGTAAGGAGTTTATAGTTTCCCGTGATTCAGTGTAAGAATTTAAATTGGAAACTAGTACTGAAGCTTAGCTTCGAACACAGTGAACCGATTCATGCTGAAGATGCGATGCCAGTCCCTGTCAGTAAGCCCCCTAAACCTTATATTCCATTTCTTTAAGGAAGTTGGGACATCAGAGAAAGTGGTAATTGTATACATTAATTGAGAAATAGAGCTGGCCCGCATTACATTGTTTAACAATCACTATTAACATTGGAAGAGTCGTTTCTTTGGCAACCCGACCTTCTCCACTCAAGTTCTGGCTACAAGTGATTGAGCCCCAGTAAATAGTAAATGGCAAAGAATGTAAATGGAATTTAGCTTTAAAGCGATCGTTCGTTAGAGGCTATACCCTCGTCGTCAAAAAGATCACTTACGAACTTCATATTTTTATTAAACAAATGATCATAGGCCTACATCATAGTACTGTTGTTAATGCGAATGAAGGAGTTGTTCCAGATCATTTGGTTTCCAAAACTTACCTTCGGAGGGCAAAAGGAAATGTCGCACCAGGCACAAACAAGTTGCATTGCCTCACAAACGATTTTTTTTTATATATTGATTACATCGTTCTTAGAACAGTTACTCTGAAAAAGAGAGAAAATACCTTCACACAGGTTTCCCACGAAGCATTTAAGCCCTTGTTTTCGTGATACTACGTTTCTGTAAGTGAATATGTAAAACCAAAACAGCAAATGTTTAGAAGAGTGACCAAAATTTAAATTAGGAGAAAGTTAATTTTAAAAAAACCCAAACCGATACAATTTCAAACTGCTCTCAGACTAAATTTGTATAAACCTATGGACACCTTGATGATGGTTACCGTATTTATATAGCGGATGCCATGCCGACCTTATATTGCAGGTTAAGTCATTAAGTTACTTATAGTTCTGACCATTCATCTAGTAAGCGTTTGTAAACACTGTTATGACGTCATATGTAACTTCTTTACCAACTGACCCATTTCGAAAATGTTGTTGTTTTGTCGACAATTGTCACTTGGCAATAAACATCAGTTTTTCTTCTTGTTTGGTGTTTGTGTGTTATACTTTGCTGACGTCGGTGGTTTTTAGTTTAAGATGATTCTGTTGTTAACACAGTTGATTTATATAGCCCAGGACGCCAAACAATGGCTTACCTCCGTCAGCATTGTTCCTCGTCTAAATGGAATCACAAAACGATGACGCATTGACGTCATCGGACTCATCATGGACTATTCAAATATAGCGTCTGGTCAAATAGACCCCATTGGATAAAAACCACCACTTTTTCAGGAATACGCAGGCCTGACTATACACTGAACTTTCCTAAGTTTGTGTATAGCCTCAAGGGAGAAAGTTAAAACTATCCAGGCGCTATGCAATTATAATTCTACGAGCATTTGATCTTGATGTATATACGCCTGCTACGATATTTCCAAGACTTGAGGTTTAAGTGGGAGACTCTAGTATCGAGATCCTATATAGGCGCAACGCTGAAAAGTTTTCAATCAGGTCCGCGACAAAATACGCCCATAATCTTGCACCCCGGGTATGCGGGCCGTTACAGAAGGCTTGAGCACCACATATACACCGGCCTATCTCAGTATGTGCATAATACTCAATCCGTGTGGCTATATTGATGATATTCTGCTTCTTCTATAGCGCTTTACTATAACCAACGTTTCTCTGTGACTTTCGTAGAAAGTGCATGAGAACACCTGCCCTATACATTACTATACACTGATTGAATATAGACAAAATAAATAAACAAATAAACAAACAAACATGACCATTAGGTATCGTGCCGATTTCAAACGGAACTTGCGGTTCGTTTATGTATATATATTATAATAAATTCAATTTTCATAAATTTAATAAAATGTTAAACTTTATTTAAGAACAACACACCAGAAAAAATCCACTTCACTAATTTAATTATACATCAGTAATACCACTTGCTACACATTCATTTCAATAATACAGCTTGGCTTGCCTCTAAAAGGGGCAATTCTGTGTATATACACTGTCAGATTCAAAAGCACGGCCAGGGGTGCACTCTGTAAAATCGTAACACACGTGCGTATGGATCGCCATTTTAACATTTATTCAATAATTACAAATATTTATAATGCATTTTCGGATATCTCTAATTCATTTCGAGATATCTCTTTTTATATCTAATTTGTTTCCAGATATCAATAATTAAAACATATTTCAGACATAAGAACTGAATTCAATTAAGAGATATCCAAAGTTGAATTAGAGAAATCGGGAATACAATTACAGATATCCAAAATTTAATTAGAGATATCATTTCATTTTTTTGGTACACGTGACTTTCATCTTAACTGCACGAACGTAAATAAATAGTTGTCGCTGTACTTCCACTTTCAATGATATTGTCTGTTTTTAAGGAAAAACGATGAGTTCTTGATATAATTCGAATTCTTGATATCTCGAATACAATTTTGGATATCTTTATTTCAAATTTGGATTTCTCGAATTCTTTTCTTGATATCTCGAATTCTTTTCTTTATATCTCGAATTCAATTTTGGATATCTCGAATTCAATTTCGAGATATCTATAATAATGTTCCCCTTCTTGTTATCTTTACTATATTTCTTGATAACTTGAAATCAATTTGAGATATCTTAAAAAACAATTCAAGATGTCGAGAATGCAATTTCTGATATCTCAAATTGAATTCACGATATCTGAAATAATAAAAGATATCTGTAACTTAATTCGAGACAGTCTTTGAAATTAATTGTTGATATCTCGAATTAAATTGAAGATATCCGTAATTATTGAAAACATGTTAACATGGCGTTCCATACGTGCGTATTGTTGCATTAGATGAGGTAAATGACATTGATAGAGAGGCAGTATATTTTCTGCCGGATTCAGAAGGTGCGGGTAGTTTGGTTGCTCTGAAAGGCCCCAGTAGAATCGACAAATAAGCACATTTTGCAATTTTGTGTACCGGGGTATGATCTTGTATTTTCTGTACTGTTTGCCCCTGATGGGGTGTAATCCTGATAAGTTGCCCGAGGTAAAATGTCCCGCAGGTTTCTGGGTCTTGCAATAGAACTGACATGTGGTTCTGAGAAAACTGATTTCAGACGTTCAGTGCTCTGAAGTATGTGAATTTTTATCTGAAATATATTTGCTAGTGATCGGAGACCAGAGTGGAATTCAGCAACCGATGAGGATGGGAGGGCCAAAACAGGAGGTTGGATGAGAAGATCCACGAATTTGGAATTGTTTTCAGCAGCTGTTCCATTACACCAGAGAATATGGGCCTCCCAGGATGTCCCTTCGTTGTGAATTTTGGGCAGAAAATAGAAGCGGCCAGGTTTTGGGTCGTTTTCAACGAGGTTTTGGCCTAACTGTCGATCAATACTGCACTGTTAGGGCTATCGTTTGGATGACTGTTTTCACGTTTTGTGTGATTTCTTGCGTTGGATCAGAATCCATGCAGGAGTCTGTAGTGTTGAGGGTTGCCGAATAGTCAGTTAGCTTCCTCTCTGTAGAATTGTTTGCCCATTTGCAGAACCTTTGCCGACTGGGTTCATCGATGTGTCTCAGTTTTGTTGAGATTGTCGCGGACGTCATGGGCTGATTGTATGTCCAGAGGTTCGAAACCGGTAAGGAAGGTCGTTATTCCACTGTAGGCGTTTGTCACCTGTATCAAACAATACTAGTTTTATTTTGGTGACATATTTGCCTTTCATTAACATAAAGTCTGTTCAAAGTATCTTCTTCGAGATCCGGCTTGAGGAATCACAAATGATTTCGAGTTGGTTAGAACCATGTTTGATCTCTAGAGTATAAGGCAAATATGTCACCGAAAACAGAACTAGTATTGTTTGATACAGGTGACACACGCCTACAGTGGAATTACGACCTTCCTTACCGGTTTCGAACCTCTGGACATACAATCAGCGTACATAGCCTAGTGGTTAGGGTGTCCGCATATAAAGCGGGAGGCCTGGGTTCGAATCCCGGTGGAGGCTGGAAGTTTTTTCACTGTTCTTGATTTTCCGACTCACTACGATTTCAATTATATGTATATATATTTATATATAGCCT
Source organism: Apostichopus japonicus (assembly GCF_037975245.1). Taxonomy (NCBI): domain Eukaryota; kingdom Metazoa; phylum Echinodermata; class Holothuroidea; order Aspidochirotida; family Stichopodidae; genus Apostichopus; species Apostichopus japonicus. The sequence continues at coordinate 30,709,964 of NC_092577.1, forward strand.
CAACAAAGAAGTATTAGACAAGAGAAAAGAAATAAGGTGTGACTCATTATTGACATATAAAGAGTACTGTATTAGAATATGTATTGGAATTTTAGGTCCCCTGGGACCTTTGTCAGAAATACGGTACTTGGCAGTGGAATGAGTATAAAAAGTACAAAATGTACGGTAACACAAAGAAAATATGACGCTATATAAATAGGAGTGGGACTGATGGAGTTAGTACCGAATTAACCACTGTTAGATATTCTGGTCAAGTTGGATAGTAATTCCTTAACCACTAGTTCGGTCTATAAACCTGCTGATATTTATGTATTTACACCCGACATTATTCTAAGAAATGTTGGTCCGACCCACATGATTTATCAACTCGAGGGCCTGTCGAGGGCTAGGTTGGTTCTCGGGGTACTCTGTGGCCTCGACTTAAATCTCCTAAGATGTGCTATAGACATTTACAAATGTAAATTCTCACAGATTCTGACCTTTCGATTTATTGCCAGATATTAAAGAATGTTGAATGAAACATGAAGGATGGGGGGGGGGGGGTGGGGGGTTGGCGGGTATTCAAGATGACAATAAAATATTTGTTGAAATTTTAACATGCTCTGTCCATTAAGTTTGACTTCCCACCACCGCTTGCCCCGAATCTTATAAATGAATAAAAAATTAAAACAAATAACCCTTAAAAGTGACCCATTTCATAAATACGAAGTGACGTTATCTTGGTGCACAAGTTTCCCTGTTATTTTAGTTATCAAATAGTAAACCCCTTTGTTGAAGAATGAAATAAACTTGTAATTAAAATGTGTCATAAGTGTTGCTTTTGAAGAATTAAAGGATGATTTTAAGGCAAAAAATTGATTTTAATACTTTAGACCGTTAAAAAGTAATACGTAACTGTCGAGAGGTTCTTTTTTCTATAACACGTTTTCCTTTTTTTTGTTGAGAAATGACACTTTAAATAGCCGAGGCTCATCAATTCATTAATGTGATATAGGGAGTAGGCACTCTACACGTTGACTGGTTTGGTCAATTCCTAATATGAAAAAGGGGGAAAAAAAGATTCGATGGAAAGGTTTCAGACATTTATGGAATGACATATTTTCAACTTATTTTTCAAGGTCGATGACAATGTTGTATGTCATCCACTGGTGAGCATAACTTAATAGTCAGTTTTACTTTAAAGCAGCGAAAGTGAGTGAAAAGATTGATTTTCTCAGTCAGTGTATCTGTGATTTCCCCCGGATTGTCACTTTTCCTCGAGTACGAAGTTTAATCGGAAATGAATTTGATTGCGGTTTTAGTTAGGGGATTAACATTAATGGTTTAGTAGACCTGCAACGAGGAGCCGATATCAAGTTAGTTTCGCTTTAAAAGGATCGACTGATTCCGACGATTTAGCATTTTGTAATGGTGAATATATCTTGAAAACCAGGAACGTTGTAGTAACATCACTACAGCAGTACTAAGTTGTGTCTTGAACAATAATTACACTGTCAAGACTAAAAGCATAAAATTAACTAAAAAAGGGTTCCTCCCGTTGAAACAAGTTCAACTTGGGCCAACTGGAATTTGCGGTACGTTAAGCACAGAGTATCCATTTTGTTCGAAAGTTTAGAGGTATCACTCTGTATTTTTACATTCCGAAATCAAAGTCGTAAATAAATTATGCCCCAGCTGCCAGCTACCCACTCCAGATTGGATCCTCTTCCGCCGCCCCTTTATAGAAGCAATCCATAAATGGATATCTTTAAAATCCAAAATAGACATAGAAATATACCGGTAGTGTGTGCATACGTTTAGTTTGAATATGACGTAGGCCTATGGGCCCCCAAAATTATGCCGAAAGGTCATCACGTGATGACCTCTTAAATTGTCGCCCATGAAAGTACGAAAAGACAACTGTTTATCGTTTCATTGCTACTAATGAAAGCAAAAGAAAAGGGCCCAAATCTCGACTTCCTTTCAAATGTTACCGGCAAACTTGCCAGCCAGACAGACAGATAGACAGACAGACAGACAGACGAGCAGTCGGCCAGCCTCGTGACAAACAGCGAGCCAACCAGCCAGACAGCCAGACAGACAGACAATCAGTAACAAAAGAGAACGTAACAATCTGGAGAGAGGATAGGGTATCACCGCAGAAGTAAAGTGACCTAAATAACAACATACGGATGATAATTTTAAAATAAAGTAAAACTTTCGCTCACAGTGCTACTGCGTTTGTGTCAACAAACTGCGTTTGTGGTCTGGGGATCACATGACCAATCAAACAGCTGACGTATGTATGGTATAGCGCAACAGTGCTATCGTACATTCCTAGATTTAGTGCGTTGGTAGTACACGCGTACTAATCATAACACAAATAACAGTTCGCTCTAGTAACACACAAGGCCAATAAGTACACAGCAGCTGTTTGCCCTATTGCACTAACACAATCGGTGATTCGGATGCACCGGTACCGTGAAATACCTAACAAACTCAATGTGTAAGTCAGAAAACTTTGAATCTGTCCCTTCTTAGCAATGTCTTGGTTTTGACAATCGCTTTGGATTTCAGGTATTGATTATGGCTGAAGATCCGCCCCAGGATAGGCCACCTGAAGTTGGTGAGTTATTGAAAAGTAAATGATTTCAGCAATGTATATTGTGAATAATATAGCTGTTCATAGTCCTAAGTAGGTTAGGCCTAATGTAGCATTGGACCTTGCTCATACAAATAACGTAATTTGCAATCACAAAGCCTATCCTAACGAAAAGTGTATAGGCTAGGCTAATCTACTTGTCAAGTGGGATCGGTGCAACGACATTACCTGATCTAGGCCCGGGCTAATTAATGTTCACATTGACAGTCAAATATTTTGATAATTGATTAGTCAGTGTAGCCTAGATCAGGGCTAGTAGTAGGTTCCAGATATCTTCACAATAAGCATTGGAAAAAAAATTATGGAATTCCATATTGCTTGCAGGAGCTGTCAGGCCTAACTAAGTTGTAACTGTTAGTAGGGGAAGGTATTTTGTTGTGAATTTTAATGCATGTGTAGGTTAAGGAAATTGTGCCTGATGTGATTTTATTGAATGAGTGTTCTTAGATTCAATATTACTTTTGAACAAGTGTTAGTGACCACTAAAGAGTTCCATTGTCTTCCAATGTCTGTGCATGCATTGTATATGTCTAAACAGTTTTAATATATGAGATTTTGATCCAAATAATCTAGGCCTACCCTTAGCAAATAAAACGGTACAATTATAGAATACAGGGCCATTCATTAACTCTTCCCAGCATCCGGATGCGCGGATGCGCGGTGTGTCTGTACATGTCCGTACACGTATGACGCCCTCTAAAATTCCATCACGTATTTCACTTTGACTCCGCATCCGCGCATCCGCGCATCCACCCCGGGAGTACTAGGAAAGGACTTAGATAATTTCCGAAAGTTTCCCCATATACGATACACCATCACGTATTTCATTTTGACTCCGCATCCGCGCATCCACCCCGGGAGTACTAGGAATGGACTTACAATTTTCGAAAAGGTTCGACATATACCATCACGTATTTCCAATACTGAAAGTCCCGTATGTACGAAGATATTCCACATCAATAGTGTGTCGTTCTTAAAAGGCATCCGTACATGTGTGACGCCCTCTAAAATTCCACCACAGAAGTACTAGGAAAGGACACTCCGCATCCACGCATCCGCGCATCCACTCAAAAAGAAAGAACTGGGACTTTGACATTTTATACTCACATACGTACTGGGGTGAGACTAAGCATCCGCGCATCCGGATGCTCAGATAGTATCATCGAGTGGCCCTGTATTCTATAATTACTCCAATAAAACGGCTGGACTACATCACTATGTGCTTCATAAAACATTTTGCCTGTAGTTAATATAAATAAAAACAAAAAAAATATCAATGAAGGAAAACATTTCAAGTGTAATGTTTGAAATGTATCTCAGATTTGTCAAGTACGAACTATTGTTGATATCATTATTCATTTGTAATTATTTGAAGGCTAGTAGCTCATCATGTTAATTGAACTAGTCTTCATAACAAAATCTACATGGTAATTCCTACCAAAAATATCATTTATAAGAAAATATTGGCTGACATGAAGTAAATAAATGCTAAGTTACCTTCCACTACACACACAGGATATTTATATTGAACTACATACACAACTAGTGTTCAACCGATTATGCATAACAGAAAATACCGATTACAGATTATTTTTTTCATAATCGTACCGATTCCGATTATTTGAAAATGAGAAAATATCTCGTATATACGAAATCGGCAATAAAGTTTGACAGAAACAATTATTGTTGTGATTTTCCCCTGTTTCCTTTTGCTTCGTTGTTATACAAGGCTCTAAGGTATCATTTTGTATGTACCAAATTACCTCTGTTTCTCGGAAAGAAAGAAAAAGTTTTTTTTTTTTTTTTTTTAATTTCCAAAATACGGAAATATGACATCCTACCTAGTCAGCACTGTGCTAAGCGAATGGCCTAACCACCTCGACGTGAATGTCACCTGTTAATGGCTTGAAATGGGCTAAGAATAGTTACTCAAAATATCCATCTCAAAAAGTATCTCAGACAAACCATCCATCTTCAATTTTTACCAAGGTGAAAATTTTAATGACATATTGCCTTCATTCCGACATTATTTTGTACTTATTTTCAGTATTATACCGTTTATGAACAAATAGAAATGTTACAAACTTGAAGTTAAACATACCTATTCGTTACCTATTTAACTCCATTCAGGTTCAATTAGAAAATGTAAGCTTAGGCCAATCAAACTGAAAAGCAAATTGTACCATCGTAACTTGTTTAAAATTACTTTAAAATGTAATACCAGATTGATGTAAAGAAATAATAACAACTAGAAACTACTCCAATATAAAATATAACATTCCCTCTATAAGACATATCACTTACAGTACCTTCCAAACAAATGCCGATTTCCAGCAAATTGAAAGTTGTAAAGTAAGCTACGCATTTTTTTTTTTTTTTTTTTTGGCAAACCGATGGTTAGGCTACATTTCCCATTGACTTAGTGTGGTTGTTAGGCTAACATGTGGTCGAAGATTGCAGTTTCCGTGGATAGTTTTATTTTTTATTTGCGACACAACTAGAGCGAATAAACAGATGGCAACGTTAGATTTCCATGCAGTTGACTTAGTGTGAAGTAAGGCTACCATGTGGTCGGAGATTTGTGAGGATTTTAGGTTATTTTCGCTGGTACTGAAATTGCTTCGTGCAGGCCATAATTTGTCACGGGAACTTCCCGGTGATTGTGCGCGACCCTCTCGCACTGCTTCAGATTTGATGCGGGATGTGAGAATTGTTTGCGCGATTCGCGCTGCAACTGCAATTCCTAGCTAAAGCAAACGCATGTCACAATTAATTTTACACAGACACCTGATATAACGAGGGCGATTTTCTTATATTTCTTTTCGCACTCGTAATTGTGCTTTAGGAGGGCTTTTTAGCACTTGCGAGGGCGAATCGCCCATCGTCCCCGCTTATTTCCGACCCTGTCAAGCACATTCGTTAATTCGCGAAATTGGTATTGCTGCTATGCTTACTGTGCCAAGAAATATGAAGTCACTAACCACGAGGGAAGCAAAATCGGCGACCCTGGCAGCGTAAATTGATGAAAGTATACACTGTGAAAGACATATAGAGGGTGTCTTATTTTAATATTTCGTAGTAAAAGAACAAACCTAATACATCAGTTGATATTTTCAACTTCCATATGTTTTTGAATAATGATATTTTCACCTTCCATATGTTTTTGAATAATCGGTATGACATAACTGGTATTCCACGTAATTTTTACCGATTCCGATTATGTTCCGATTATGCAATATTCGTACCGATTCCGATTCCGATTAGGTTAATCGGTTGAACACTATACACAACAGATAAGTAACTGCAATTTTTCATGGTTTCTGGGAAATTTTCCATCCTCTGGAATGCTATCTAACTTGTACTGTTTCAGTCTGCAGTCTGCGAATTGACCAGTGCTTTGAACAAATGATAACAAATTGTTAGTTTTGGCATTAATTAGAGAGGAAGGCTGTACCATAGGAACAGTAACACAGGGAATAAATTAGTGTTCAAAATTTTCAATTGATCTCAATGTTTTCTCTTCCATTGGAATACTATAGTCCAAGTGTAGAAAGCTGCTATATGAATTACAGTACATTGTTTACACTTGTATAGCAACTTGACCATTTTGTACAGTATGGTATTTAACAATGCGATACTTTGTGAAATTATTCCGGGCTGTTTACTATGTCCAAAGTAACTGAAATTTGTAGGATGTAGAACAGAGACAACTGGTATGGGAAGTTTGTGTACAAGGTTACATTGAATAGAGTTCCATTGTTTGACACAATTGTTGACAGCACTACACACACCATTGTATATCTTATTGTTATTTCATTAACTTCCTTGTACTGTCTCATACTGCTTGTTTGGTATTCATGGAAGTTTGACATGATCTTGATGTACATTACAGAATATGGTTAATATTACTTCATTCCTCTCTTACCTTTCTCCTCTCAAATTGTGCACTTTCACATCTATCCTAACTTGCCCAAATTTGTCACATTTTTTAGTTCTGTACCCAGACTGACCCAGTTTGCGTTCATCACCTTACTGTATACTCTCCCTTCATTATGTACCATTTGGAACTCGGAAGTAAATTTTTATCCTCACAATTTTCCTTGCCGGGGTTTTGGGGGGGGGCAGGGTCATTAAACGTTACCGATTTTGGTCGGACAGTAGACGGGGATTGTGCATGACTTGGAGAGTTAAACGGTAACTGAGCCTTGTTGTAAATTCCCAACCTAGTAAGTTTTGGGATGAGTACTGTAAAAAAAGTTACTGTAATTTAGTCCATTTACCAGTGATTAATTTACTAGCCATGGACAAATAGACAAGTTGTTATAGGGATCGCCATCAAACGAAGGACCCAATATGTACTGTGCACTGCAGTAGGTCATATATACAGTAGTACAGCACAGGTCTTGGATTCTGAGTTCACCAGTTACAGTAACTACAATCCTGTTGATACTAACAAATCATTTCTTTACTCTGTCAAAATTGTTTATAGTTTTCCATCTCAGTTTTCTGTTTAATCATTGATTTGTTTTTAGATGGATTTAGGTGATTAGTATCTAAGGACCAGATAATTTAACTTTGAAAGAAGGTTCTCCATTGGTGGGCTCCATTCTAATAATATTTTATAGTTGACTGTTGTGTTGGTTTCTTCATGTGGGGGTGGGGTGGGTTGGAGTGGGTTGGATGGGGAATGCTTTTAGATGGATTTATGTGATTAGTATCTAAGGACCAGATGATGTAACTTTGAAAGAAGATTCTCCATTGGTGGGCTCCATTCTAATAATATTTTATAGTTGACCGTTGTGTTGGTTTCTTCATGTGGGGATGGGGTGGGTTGGAGTGGGTTGGGTGGGGAAAGCAATACTGCCTTCTCCTTCAGGCATCTTTTATCATTCTCTGTTGTGTTGTGATCTGATATGACTTACGGAGGTACTACGGTAGAGGTGTACTGTATTTTGTTTCTAGCGAATAATGTGTCACTACTGTACTAGGTCATTATGAAAACCCCCATACCTTATACATGTACCTATCCAATTACATGGTTTACAAATGTTTGATATGATGACCAGTGTTTCCTCTAAGAAATTTCCCATTGAGTCAAAATGGCTAATATCTGAACATTTGACTCACCACCATCCTGGGGGAGGGGTCTAAGGGGAGTGGTGCCCATTATTTAAAGCTGAGGGCTGCCTTCCTTCAAAGTTGTACAAGATGTCATTTTAAGAGCTCTGTTAGAGTAGTACTTTGCGATTGAATGGTTTAAATGCCAAGCTGAACTATTTGGAAACCTTACTGTTTTCATGCAATATTTAAAATATTTTCTTCAAGGGTTAGTAGGTTTCATAGATGTATAACATTCAATTTAAAAGGGATATTCAGGAGGCATGACATTCATTGTGTATCAAAATTGCTTAGTTTTCTAGGTCTTTAGGTAAAAAACCGCCACACACATCCTTCTGTGGAAGTGCTTTGTAGCATGGAGATCTATACAAATATTAACAAAAGTATTTCTGTACAAATTTTTATGAATGCACTGCACAGAAAGTCACAACTCAGAGATTGGCAACTGAAATCACAATGTGGAAATGGAATTGAAAAAGGCTGTTTTTTGTCATTATAATGTCCAAATCACTGAGGCAAGTTGTATTGCACTCTAAACAACTTGTACATTAATGATATTTTTTGTCATTATAATGTACAAAACACTGGGGAAAGTTGTATTGCACTCTAAACAACTTGTACATTAATGATATTTTTTGTCATTATAATGTCCAAATCACTGAGGAAAGTTGTATTGCACTCTAAACAACTTGTACATTAATGATATTTTTTGTCATTATAATGTACAAAACACTGGGGAAAGTTTTATAAACTTGTACATTAGTGATATTTTTTGTCATTATAATGTACAAATCACTGAGGAAAGTTGTATTGCACTCTAAACAACTTGTACATTAATGATATTTTTTGTCATTATAATGTACAAAACACTGGGGAAAGTTTTATAAACTTGTACATTAGTGATATTTTTTGTCATTATAATGTACAAATCACTGAGGAAAGTTGTATTGCACTCTAAACAACTTGTACATTAATAATATTTTTTGTCATTATAATGTACAAAACACTGAGGAAAGTTTTATAAACTTGTACATTAGTGATATTTTTTGTCATTATAATGTACAAATCACTGAGGAAAGTTCAAGTTGTATTGCACTCTAAACAACTTGTACATTAATGACATATTTTTGTCATTATAATGTACAAAACACTGAGGAAAGTTTTATAAACTTGTACATTAGTGATATTTTTTGTCATTATAATGTACATAACACTGAGGAAAGTTTTATAAACTTGTACATTAATGATATTTTTTGTCAATATAATATACAAATCACTGTGGAAAGTTGTATCACACTGTAAACAACTTGTACATAAATGAAACCTGAAACGAATTTAATTTCTAACATCAACAACTGAGAAAAAAATGCCAATTGTAATGATCACATTTCAAGGATAAATCAACAACAGCAATGTTATAATTAGGAAACTATTAAAGAACAGCTGTAGTGATGACGTTACAGACTGCCTAGTAATGTGTGAACTACTTCTTGGGGGAAATTAAGGGTTTATCTGATAGACAAAAAGTACTGTAAGTTTACTTCAAACAAGTTGAACAACCACCACCCTACATTTTTCAAGGAAGATCCCATGTATTCAAAGAGTTGAAATTTCTTTGGCAGAACCGGCTGTAAGTTCAATTTATTGAGTACTTTGTAGTTAGTTCTGTTACAATGGCATATTGCAATAGATTTCGCAGGGGTGTGTTTATTTTGTAGCACCTGGTAAATTGTAGATTATGTTCCCATGACAACCAACATTAGCTTTTCACTTGCCAACCTGGTCTTTGTGGGACTGCTCATTGGAATGAATAAGATGTGGTTAGGTGAAAGAAATTGCACAGTTGGAAAGAATTAAGCTGTTATTGTAGTACACCAAAATCAAATCATGTACTGTAGACACTATGACAGTAGGTTTAGTAAATAGGGAATGAAACTGGGACACAAAATTTATTTCCATATGTTGTACACCATAAAGAAAATAATGCTAGCAGTCCAGGTTGTATATTTGTATATTTCTCTTTTTAAGTATTGAGAAATGAATGATCCTTTAAAGGTACATGCTGTATTGGTCCCAAATATGCTAGATATTTAAATATGTTTACCTTTGGTCAAAATTCTTAAACTGTTCTTTATTACAACCTTTGAGAAAATTTTCCTCACTGGAACATTCAGTCATCATGTGTGTTCCTTAAAAATGTCTGAGAACTATTTGAAGAGTAAAGACCTCCAGGAAAGCACCTTTTGAAAACTTGTAGTAATTATAGCGTACTACCTTTAAAACAAACTTTAAAACTTAAAGACTTTATGATTATAGTGAAATTGTTGTAAGCACAGAAAACCCTGGTTGTGAAACTTTGGTTGTCCAAACAGCAAATTCGCTCACTCGAAAAATCGTAGCAAAATGAGAATGACCAGTATGTCACTGTAGTACGTACACTGTAGGAGAGATCTATATCTAGTTGTTGAACAGAAGACTAGCTTTGGGGGTGATAGCAATTTATCCTTTAACCTATCTGGGGTATTCCCTGTTTTAGTTACAATGCAATCTGAATTTAATGTAAACAACCAGTCGTCCGTCGGAAATCCCCACATCAGATTTTGATTGTCCTGCCAGAAATTTGATCGTCTCCTGCTACCGGGATGACCATAAAAATTTACCTCTGTTTATGGTCATTCAATTAATGTGTGAATGTTTTCATGGCTTGGTTACATTGAAGTAAAATTAGTAAAAAATTAGTAAAAGTAAAAAATCGTAGCAAAATGCGAATGACCAGTATGTCACTGTAGTACGTACACTGTAGGAGAGATCGATATCTAGTTGCTGAACAGAAGACTAGCTTTGGGGGTGATAGCAATTTATCCTTTAACCTATCTGGGGTATTCCCTGTTTTAGTTACAATGCAATCTGAATTTAATGTAAACAACCAGTCGTCGTCCGTCGGAAACCACATCAGATTTTGATTGTCCTGCCAGAAATTTGATCGTCTCCTGCTACCAGGATGACCATAAAAATTTACCCCTGTTTAAGGTCATTCAATTAATGTGTGAATGTTTTCATGGCTTGGTTACATTGAAGTAAAATGGAGCTTTAAATATTTAAGAAGAAATTGGCATACTTTTACCGGTATATTTCAAGGACGTTAATATTGAGCATGCTCAGTATGATTCTACGTATTTATTGTGCTATGGTACTGTACCGTAGGTGTGTAGTTCGAGGAAATCAAAACTGTACACACACAGAGAATGTACTGTATGTAAGATCTCAGTAGACGTGAAGTCTGAGTAGTTTAGTACCTAACATCTATGTCATAGACCGAAGGAAGTTATGATTGAAGCTAAGAAAGCAGAATTAAGTTGAAAGATGATATGAGTGAGGTTTTATAATCAAAACAGGTGAATGTTGGGCCGCAGTATTGGTCGATGTCCTGGTTCTGCCAGAAGTCTGAGTGATTTTATCAAATAATTTGCAGTATTAAATCATGATGAGTAATTAATGGACTAAAATCAGACTGAAGTGTCAAGATATTCCGGCAACTACAGTATGAATGATTGCTTTCTCCGTAACCTTAAAGAGAAAGGCTAAGTTTTGTCACAATTTCAATGTTTCAGTTTCATGCATAAGTCCTTGATATTCAGGATATCTATTGGGGGGGGCAGGGGAATGGTTGGGACAGGGTGAATTTCACCGTTTGACAGTAGGGGAAAAAAGGAAGGCATATTATTACAAACTTGTGCAAATTAATATTACCTTTGTATTAAATCATTGCAAATGCAAACTTATATAGATTTTAGCCAGTGAATATTTTTAATACACCTGTATTTTTATCAAGGCGGCTAAGACTGTGCAATTGTAGGCCTGATGTATGTATTGTAAAGTACTTCAATCATTTGCATTGAAATGAATGACACATGGAGCCTACAAGATCAAATCTTTCGAATGGGCAGAGTGAGCAGTCTTAATGATGTGTTATTAGTTCTTTCACACCCTTTCATTAAAAAATTGTTTGTCAAGTTTATATACAGTATGATAATTTAATTGTTAACAGTTTTAATCACATTTATATTTTCAATTTTTTTTGTGTGTCGGATTTATTAGTGCCCATTGAGATTTCAATTGTACAGTATTTGTACAATGGATACAGTGCCCACTCACTCGCTAATACTCACTTTCACATACCTAAAACACTTGTACATACCAAACACTGTTGCCCCCCCCACTGGATTTTGTGACCTATGACCTTTTTCATATTAAATCTAATGCTCCTTGTTGTGGAATGGTGTGAGTGTCATCCACTTCAGAGGTGACCTTTTCTTGTTTTCTCACTTTCTAGGTGTTATATATATATCTGTGTCGGCTGCAATAGTTGCTATTACTACAAAGAATTAGTTATCTGGCAACACACAGCAAAAATGCTGCACTTGTTAAAAAGGGTTTAACATGCAATAGCTAGCCATATTTGCTTTTCATATTACAGTGATTATCGATTTGAAGTATTCTCTGCAAATCACAGTAGTGTCTGTTCTGCTCTGCTCTGCCACAAGCTGTTCCATTTTCCCTCATAATTTTGAAGTTACCTGCTGATTGTACTCGGTCAGAATTGGTGATATTTGCAATGTAAATAATAAATAAAACAACTTAGGCAAAATGAGATAAAGATCACATTTTCTCTAAATTGCTTCCAAGGGGGAACAATTTTGTCAGGGAAGTTCAAATGTGGCATGTTAGTTGATGTTGGTTCTTGAAGCAGGCTTAAGGAAGCTTGAATGAAGATGTATGAATAGTATTTGTATAGAATATTAGCAGTAAGTACAGTACATAGTAACATTTAAACCAATGTTGATTGAGTTGCTAAGATGACAAAGCAATTATGTTGATTGTTCTCACCCCTAGCAACATTTCACATGTCCAAAAAAAAAAAAAACGGACATTGTTTTGGATGGCTGCAAAATACACAGGAAAGTGCAGTGACATATGTAGCACTTCAGAATGGGACATAAAACAATTGAGGAAATTAATGAGGAATTTGGTTCCAAGGAAATCTGACAAAAAGCAATATTTTTTTAGTGTTTTGATGTAACTTATACAGATAGCTCCAGATGGTAATTTTTACAGACCTGTTTATATTGAAATATTTATTTAAGCATTGTGTAAACTATGTGTTTGATGTTAACCACTGACATGTTGCATGTTAACAAGATTAGTTGTGAGTGTACTAAACAGGACCCTGATCAGAAATTGTTGATAAAATAACTTTGATAAGGTTCTATAAGAGACCAAAGATTGTTAATGTTACGTTGCAAGGTGTTTATTCACATGTATGCATGACGCTCAAGCCGTGTGCACCAAAGCCAAGCTGTGGCAACGTGTGAAAACTTATTCAATTTTGTTGGATGTCTCTTGCCATTGTATTTGAGCTCTGGAGAGATTAATTTAACCATTTAACCCTAACCAAGTTTTGTAAAGTGTATTTATAAGGTTTGTCACTCCTGGCCGAATGATGGCATTGAAACACAACATGGGGGAGTGATCGTTAACAACCCTGTCAATTGAGCAATTTATTTGACTAACAGCATATATCGTGGTTCCACGGTCCAGTACAATTTCATTCTCATATTTTCTGTCTGTGGGTGGTCAGACACTGCACACATGATAATTTTACTTTGACTGAATGGGTTTGAGAGTACTATACAATTATTTGTTCAAGTTAATCTCATTCCCCTTCTTCTTCTCCTTCCCCCTCCCCCTCCCCCTCCCCATTACAATTAGACACTACATACCACACAGATGAAGAAGCAGGTCAGTGAAACTTAGATGGATCCATTGTGAAGTGAGAAGATTGCTGCAGTATTACAGGAATGTGTCTCTGTGACATTAGCTTCACTCAGGAATCCCTTAGGTGTCTCCATTCAACTCATGCACAAGTCTCCCATAGATGTATACAGTACTATATACATATGTTATATACACATTGTTAATATTTAGCTCTGTGCCTCCCCCCCCCCCCCCTCTCTGACCCACTTCCACTGTTTCTCTCCTTCTCTCTCTTCCTTTTAATTAAACTTACGTTTAGGTTTCTATTTTTAAAGGCAGCAGAGGTGACTATATACCATGGGACTGTGGAAACATGAACTTATTAAACTATTTCTTGAACTACTTCCATGATAGTACCACATTAAAAGAGTTCTGCATGCCTACCAGAATTAGACTAGAACTTTAGCATACCTATGATGAACTCTTGTATTTTACTTATAATAACTTATAATAAAGAGAACTGTATGATCCATAGTTTTCGTTTCTATGTTAAAACAAAGAGAAATTCCCTGTAATGGAGTTGACATATTTATAACACTTTCAAATCAATTATTTACAAATCTGTATTTTTTTCCAATCCTTTACATGTCTTCCCATTTTCCCATTTGTATTCTCTAAAGTAAAAAAAAAAATTAATAAAAAGGGTTCACTTCATTATTAATTTGAGTATAACTTGACGCGAACAGTATGCAATTCTTCATTATCGTCACCTATATTGATATATTACCTACATAGCGATGGAGTTCTAACCATATTGGGCACTGTCTGTTAATTCTCTTTCAGTAGCATAAATATTCACACCTATTTAGGAAAGCAGTATTTGATCTACTTCATGCATCCCTTATCTGTCTCATGAATATTCATGAGACCTTGTGTACCAAACAGTCAGTTCTAAATATGGAACATCACCGCTTGGAGTCAATGGATGATGACTCAATGTTTATGCCCAGCCTAGTGGCTTTGTTGACCTGAAGTTTTGTTAGCATTATTGTTGTTCTTGTTGGTGTATAAAGTAATTGTGCTAATATAACCACAGGACAGACCAGTACTGAATATCCTGTAGTGTGTGTGTGTTGGGGGGATGGGTGGGGGATAATGGTAACCTAACCATTACTGTGTCCCTTTCCAGGAGCTGGAGATTTTTCTCCTTTTTGGTGTCAAAAAAAATTAATCTTCTTTAAAAGTGCTGGGGTAAAATGCAATAAAAGTATATAAATGCTATATAGTATAAACAGTCATACATGCATGGAAAGTTTTTCACTGTAAGGAATACTATGATTACTTTATGGACAAATCATTTCAACGTATGACATTGTTTATGTCGCTGTATATCAAAAAAAACAAAAAAACAATCCAGATATTTTTGGTCAGAATTGAAGCAAACTAAGCCAAAATCATATGAATTATAAACTGTACTACTGTATGGACAGTTGTACCGTCCAGAAGCTACATATTGTAGAGCCGATATGGATGTAAACTTTATAAATAACTCTTTGAATGAGGAAGAAGAAACAGGGAGCAAAGTAACAACTGAAGTTATCTCAATCCCATATCCTTTCCTCCCCTCCCCCGCCCTCCCCCTCCCCTGGCCCCCGCTCCTCCCCTTTCAGGTTACAAGTGTCTCACTTTTAAGATGCAGTTCTTTCCGTGAGGTCATCAGCATACAAGGAATAATCTAGCGTTCAAATTTTGAGTAGCACATTGGAAGGCTCTGTATACACAGTATTTTGTGTATTGTTAAGTACAGTAATCTGGTTCCTGTATAGAAAAAGGGCTTGACATCTTTGCTAATTAATATTGTATCCAGCGATTTGACCATTTTGCTTGGCTTTTTGCAATACGATTCTGGAATAATTGTTCCTTGTCTGATAATGTTGCTTCAAAAATGGAATTTGAAAATCTGGAATATGGAATATGAAAATCCCTGGTCAGGTTTTCTGGTGTACCACAGTATCTCCAAAGGGGATTTCCCTCTTTGACAGGTATAGAACTGTTTGTTGGATGTCGGCAAATACAAAGAGCACCATGCTACTTGGTATGTCAAATATGGGAAGGTACAGTAACACTATTCAAGCAGACAATGGCTTTAGAGGTTTCTGAGTTAGTTGGTACTTATGGTAAAACTTTGAAAATGAGTCCCATGATTCTGGAATGTGGAATCCCAGCCCAGTTGTGTTTCATATTGACCATTTGGGTGGAAACAATTTCACCGCATCTGTCTGTTGACAATTTGGAGAAAGTGATCGAATAGCTAAATACTGTAGTTTCAAGGAGGTGGGTGTGGGGGGTGGAGTAGGATGGAGGGGACAAGGACAGGGGCTACAATTGGTTACAACACTGTCTGTGTTACATACTGTTTTGCTGCAGTCAAATTCTGTGATGAGAGTCTGTGCATAACAGTAGTACAACTGTAATCGTTGTATTGAAGTGATTAGTCACAGTGTATGCTTTGTTTTTATATAAAACCTGAGCTTTCGTGAAGGAACAAGCAGGGTTCGGTTTCTTCTGGGAGAAACCGAAGAAACTGGAAACAACTAGTTTCTTCCAGTTTCTTCTGGAAAAATGAAATTGGAAGAAACTACTTATGTATCCGCTACACAATGAAGAGTCAAATAGGAATCATGAAACTTGAAGGTAACATTTCATTTTAAGTCCTGCACTATTACAATATTGTTTAAGTCTTATAAATTAAAAGTTATTGTCTCTATTAAAGTCCATCTCTGTAAAAAGTATCTTACAATGTTTTTAATGTATACAGGACCTATTCAGTAGGTCTACTTTCTTTGCTTAACGACAACACCTTTGAAACCCGTTTCGTGTGTAAGTACTTGCTTCCCTCCCCTTAAGTTGAAAGGCAGTTTAAAGAAAATAATACATTTTGTCAGTTTTCATCAAGATGTGACAATGCACCTGTGGTATGAATTCTTGAGAGGAACAAATTATTGGTTTTTTTGACATATAAAGACTGGCAGCACATGTCTTATCCCTTTAGAAGCTATAAACATTATGGTACTAACTATTTTTGCAAACTGTGAAAAGATGGAAATTTGAACTTAGGTCATTTACACTAGACTGCTTCTCCACCTTTCCCCCATTCCAATTCATTTGCCTTCCCTCATCCCCCTCCCCCCACCCTTCCCCCATCCATAATAAAAATAACTCTTAAATCTCTAAAAAGTAGAATGTGAGTGTCGCCATGCTCTTTTTCATATTTTCTTCGCATTCGCATTTTCTTATTTTATCCAAATGGATAAAAGCAAAATTCCAAATAGCTCTTGAAGTCTGTCAGGCTACACCATGTATGGACCTCTGAGTAAGCGATAACAAAAAAAAAATCTTTTCCACTCCAAGGCCCCCGAACCTTCAATTTAAACAGCCCTGGACCAGCTATATTGTGAATTAATTCAGGTCATACAAACTTAATTGCATGGAAAAGCCATGTTTGTGTAGAAAGGAGATTATCTCTCTGGCTCTAAGCTGGAAGTTGTGGACAGTAGCCTGCCTCTGGTATTTTCCGAGGGTTTTTCCACCTTGGATGAAATTTGCAAACCCGGAGACAAGCAAATTTGACTGTGCTTCAAACAATTTGCTGGCTTAAATCAAGTTCTCAACAGCTACTGTACAGGTTTATGGGAGCAGCCTAATAATATTTTCTGAAAATCTGCACTTGATACTGGGCCTATGTTAGGAACAAAAATCGTGCTGAACCTTGACTGATGAATATTTATAATCTGATTAGCCATGTGTTTACATTCTATTGTCCTTAGTGTCTACTAGCAGAAAATTATCAGTGCGCCGCCACCCCCCCCCCCCAACCTGTTTTTGTTGGTTTTATGGCAACTGACAAAAATGCACCGGGCATTTTACCATTAAATAGCCCAAATTTCAAGGTCTGGTCTTGGTCTGTGACTTGTTCGATTTCATTTAGAACTACACTCATGTTGCACCTAGTATCATTGTGTGATATGGAGGCACATCTATTCAGTGTATATTGAAAACTGATATTTCTTGGGGATCACATTCCTCTATATGTAAGGAGTTGTATGGAAAGAAAGATGTCAGGTGCATGCATGATCCACTCAGGTTAACTCTGACTAGTTTTCACACTCCCTGTGGATATATACTAACACTGTTGTGTACAGTACCGTATGATCCACTCAGGGTTAATTCTGACTAGTTTACATACTGTGAGATTCACACTCCCAGTGCATATATGCAAGCACTGTTGTGTCCAGTACCGTATGGTCCACTCAGGGTTAACTGTGACTATTTTTCACACTCCCTGTGCATATATGCTAGCACTGTTGTGTATAGGATCATATGATCCACTCAGGGTTACTTCTGACTAGTTTACATACCTTTTGATTCACACTCTCAGTGCATACAGTATATGCTAGCACTCTTGTGTACAGTCAGTATGATCCACTCAGGGTTAATTTGATTAGTTTACATACTGTGTGATTCACACTACCAGTGCATATATGGTAGCACTGTTGTGTACTGTCAGTATGATCCACTCAGGGTTAACTCCGACTAGTTTACATACTGTGTGATTCACACTCCCAGTGCACTGTTGTGTAGGCTACAGTACTGTATGATGTAAAGGCTTGAGAACAAAAATAGCTGATATCTTTGTACAGTGTCATGTTTGGTGCTTTAAGATCTGTATTTAGAAATGATGCAAAAACAGGAAATATTTCTGATGTATTTTCTGAGCTGCTGTACTATGATATGATTCAGAGATACAGTACGTGTAAATGTAAGTGTAACTTTGAACCCAAATCACTCTTGTTGTAGTCAATTTTAACACAAATTAATTCTTGTTCTCTCTTGTTGTCGTTGTGTTAAGTCATACTATATTGTCAAGCTATTGATCAACGAAACTCATAAGTGGATCAATGTTGTTTTAGTCTCCCTAATTAACACAATGGAGTCTTTATAAAGCTTCCTAGCAAGAAGTTACTATGTAGATTATATACACACATGCACACACATGACCCACACCCCTTCCCACTCCACCCATCCCAACAGACAAACTCAACAAGATAATCCACAGTTCCACTCTACCAGTGGTAAATCAGCTGTTTAAATTTTTGGTTAACTTTTTATCAATTTTTTTATGAATAATTGATAATCAATATCCATAACAATTAAGTTTATTAGCTTGAGTACCTACAGTAAGGATGATTTAAAATAGGGAACAAAAAGCCACATATCTTGAAAAAAATATAATTTGCTTGTTGCATGTGATTCAATTGCAAAAAGAAGAAAAAAGGAAAATGAAAAAATTGGAATGAAGTCGTTTTGCACTGACTGAATGTTAAATGTGGTGATAAAATGTGTCCTTTAAGCTCACCACCTTTCATGATGTGATGTTCATAGCATAAAGTAACAGATAACCCTTGTTTTCGTGTACCATTCAGTATCTTCTTTTGGGCAATCAATTGGTTGCTAGATTTGGGCAAAGTAAGTGGAAATCCACCTTAAACTTCAGATACTGTACAGCTTTTGATACTTTAACGGCTTGCCAAACTTCCCCTTAAACCCCCTCTCCCCTTTCCATGGGGCTGTAAAATGAACCCCAAGCATTGCAAAGTTCCGACGCAAGCTACTGTAGTAGATTGCATGAAAATTAAGATTGCTTGCATATCTGTATCTATGTTGATGTTCTAAAACAATTTTTAATGTCAACCCATTAATAACATCACAGGTATTATCAGGTTATTGCAAATTTGGTTTCCACGGTGAATTAGACAAACACTTTGCAGTTCAGCTTTTCAGAAAAATTGTACTTATCACTTCCTTAAAATGCTGAAGTGAAAGTGGCTTAAATGTCGACATTAAATTGGTCATTGTAAATTGGTCATTGTAGAGAACCATCAAGAGTGGTTTAAATCCTAAACTTTAACCGGAAATAGGAATTAGGGTATATATCCAGTTTGCAGTTCTCATGAGAGGTGATCGACCGTAAGTGGAGTTTGGCATACTTTGTTGTAGAGCCAGAGTTTAAAGGTTTCTAAACTTTCTTCCAAGGTAGGGGGGGGGGGGGAGAAACATGTTTCTTCTAGTTTTTACCAATTAAAAGTAGAAGAAGCTAAAAATAAAAAAAATAAAAAAATTGGAGGAAATGAAAAACCTACCTGTACACAGTGTTGGAACATGACCTTGGTTTACCCAGAGTACATCCAGTAATCTAGTAAATCTTTTCAATTTCAACCACAAATTGTCAGACAAATGTGAATAACCCTTTGCCTACAATACGTACCGACTTCCTTCCACCTCAAAGATTGGATTCAAAGACTTGGCAAATGGAGGCTAAAGTGATGTTCAAGCCAACTAATGTTATTTCATTAGTAGAAGAAGCTAAGTACTCGGTGATTTAGACTTAAAACATTGACAGAACTGTACAGACCCAACTTTCCAGGGTTTTATTTTCCATGAAGGATTTTCCATGCATTCATAGAATGTGTATATACCATTGTTAAACTCTTTGTCTGTAATTGCAATCTACAGAAAAGGTACAGTATCTCAAATTTTCCCCGTTTCTTCTGGTTTCCGCGGGGTTCTTCCAGTTTCTTCTTGGCAGAGACCGAACAGAACACTGTTTAGAGTGCTTATATGCCAATCGTTGGGATCACATATATATATATATATATATATATATATATGTATGAATGTGTAGCAAGTGGTATGACAGATATATAGTAAATAAATAAAGAACAACACACCAGAAAAATTCCACTTCACGACTGCTTTCGTCCTTTTGGGACTCATCAGACGAAGGTAGGAATCGAACCCCCGGATCTTGTGTCACCAGACCGAAGTCTGTACCACTCGACCACAGTGATTCTACTGGTGTGTGAATGCGTATAAATTGGCTTTGTATAACCCTTATTGAGGGCGTATTACCCAGGGGTGCACTCTGTACAATCATAACACTTGGGTAATACGCCCTCATTGCATTTAACTTCCTCGCCAGCGAACGTCAATCGGTCAAATCCCCCTCGAAGTTTCTCCCAGCTCCACTTCCAGTAGGAGTTCCTCCTTAATCGTAGAAATGTAAGATCAATGCAACATGCATGGTTAAATTATTAATTTTTAAGTTGACTCCCATAATTTAAACTTATTTTTCTTACTTCTATTTGTTTTCTCTGCTCCTGTAGGTGCAAGGCCGAAGACGATGCGACCGCCCAACAAGAAGAAGTTTGAAGAGGGACAGGATGCCTTATTGGAGAAGATCAGGATCAAAGAGGCAGAACTTGTATCCTTTATCTTTTACAAATTAATGGGCCATCTGAAATCATCTGAAAGATTTATCAAACTGGTCAATTAATTAATGAATTAATCAGGCATGAGCTTTTTCCTCGAATTCGCGGAATATCCGTGATTTCTTTTCTACCTCGGGACAAAAACTATTATCCTAACACACTGTAGCATACGCAAACTGGAGCCTATACCGCAATTTTTGCAAAGTTCTGGGATTTTTTTTTTTACCCCAGGCTCATCCCTGATTAATGAATTGTGAAACTGAAGAGAATGGATAAGGGGAGGGCGGGGGGGGGGGGGGGTGTGATACTGATAAAGGACATTGTTGTTATCTGACATGATAAATATGAGAGTTTAGTTTAAGTGACAGAAAGAGATGCAGATGGTTTCGAGAAGTTGGATTTAAGTTGATTTTAGTCTTTTGTAATTGGTTTTAATTGTTGTGTGTTATTTTTGCCCTTTTTTTTTTTTTTTTTTTTTTTTGGAGTGTTGGTTTTGTTGTGTAGATGTTGCTTTTCATCACAGAGTATGAAGTTTTTCTTCTTCGTTCAGGAAATCAATGTAATCTTCGTAGTGATAAAAGAAAATGAATGGTACTTGAGACTCATAAGGTGTCATCTGTAGGTATGTTGATAACATCTGTTGACGTCAATCCATTATTACGAGTTGCTTCCTTGACTCGAGATGTTCTGCTAGAAATCTCTCGGCAAGCCGAGCAAGGAGTCCTCACCGGAGGCCACCGAAGAACGCAACAAACTCAACGCAAAACTCAAAGCTATCCGGGGGGAGAAATTTCAGACGATAGAGAGTAGGAAAGAGAAAGAAAAGGAGCTGCAAAAAGTCAGAGACGATATAACAAAGAAGGTGAGTCGATACTTACAGTAGGATACATGTGAAACGATGCAATCTGATTGGTTTATCTAGGAGAATGTCGGAAAATTTATATTATATATTTATATTTTTCTTGAATGTATTTGTGAAATTTATAACGTTTTTGGAGCTTGCAGATGGGGATCGAAATTGGTCATAACTTATAAAAAAATGGTTATAATTAAAAGGAAACTGGAATGCAGGAATCACTGTTTTGTACTGTGAAACCCTTTCTTAAATTATTTCAACCATTTACAAAATCATTTAATAAACTATTAAATATATATAAATTTTTCTAAGAAAAAGGTACATTGTGTTTGCTGGCTTTATAGTACATTTTGACCGGAGAGTTTACAAGTATAAATCTCATGAACAGTATGTATAACGCATCTCATTCATGAATGTGAATATCTGATCAAAATTGTGATGTCATCTCAGAGACAGATTCGAGAGGCTGTCATCCAGCTGTCCCGTGAAGAAATATTTGTGCTCTTAGCGCAGAATTATCTCTGCAAATTTTCAAGGATGTTTTTGCCCTTAGCTTTTTATTTTGTCAAGATTACTACTTTATCAATATATTGTTGTAGCTATTAACAACAAGACTTGTATTCAGTGTTGCCGAAACTTGCAAGTAGCATATCTTATTTCAGGTGGTGGTGTATTGTGTGCAAAAATGTTATTGTACTAAAGTTGCAGGTATGCCTTGTTTAAACCATAAAATGAATGATTGAATAGAACCTTCTGTGTTAATGATGTGTCTGCTAGTCGCAGTTATTGTAGTGACATTGTGAAAGAGAGAAATTTAGTATCTGGTTGATTCTTACAAAGTGCAGAAAATGTTTCTGTCGAGTGTTGATTGTGGTTGAAAGCCATTGACATAAATACACCCAAGGGGTGGTGGCGGCATTTACTGTACACTTCCTCGTCTACCTGTCTCCTCGCAACCGATGCACTCTGTCTATGTTTGGTGACAAGAGTGAACAAGTCACCTGTATTTAGCACTGTACACCCTTAGCACTGTACACCCTAAGCACTGTACACCCTTAGCATTGCGCTCTCTCTGTGTGGTGACAAGAGTGAACAAGTAACCTGTAGTTAGCACTGTACACCATTAGCGACCGGTAACCGCTTGTCATTGACCCTCATTATTCTCTCACCCAAGTTTTGCAAATTTTTAAATTTTTCTTTTAATTGAACTGCATGTTAGCTGGAGTTCAAATGTCCCATTTCTGTCCCCCTCCCCCCCCTCAAATACAGTATGCAAGCAGGGCCATAAGATTGAACGGTCCTTGGTAAGGTGTGTTACACATTTCAAGGTACATTTACAAGCACTATGCATGCTTTATTGAGTGCAACTACATAGCAACATAAAGTAGTTCCGTCAAATCTAGCCCTAAACCATAAACATGGGCACCAGGAAAGGACCAGCGTATCACCCAATGATAGGACCAGACGAGTACACATAAATCATGGCTCCCTTTCCCTTGTTTATGGAAATCAAAGAATTCTTGAAAATACGGACTGAACATGTGTATCATTTGTATGCAAATTTCCCCCTTAGAATTCTGTTGACAGGGTTTTAACTGGATAGCAATTTCTACTTTAAATTTTTTTTTTCTTTTTTAGAGGGGGGGGGGGAACTTGGGACACAAGTCCCATTTATTGTGAAACATGGCATCCTGTTGGGAACAGATGTAGCAGTTTTGACCTACTGTAGAGATTTTTGAAATGCTTTCCAGTATTCTTAAGTACGTTTGTGAGTAAGATTGTTGAAATAGGATATTTCCCTGAAGAGGAGAATATTACACAATATAGATTCTGTAAGGGGAGTTCCCCACTGGCAGAAGTTAAATCAGCTATCTGAGTCTGGTCAGTCAGTTTAAGAAACAACAGTATACAGTAATTAATATAATAATAATAATAATTATTAATTACAATACTCACAAATTAGATTTACAGCTGATAAAGTATATTAAGACAAACAGATCAAATTAAGAAACAAAACATGTTTGTTTTATATCGGAAAATAAATGTGGCCTCAGCTTCCGATAGTTATCACAGACTTACAAAGGCAATTCAAAAAAGCAAAAGCTTCAAATCATGGGGCGATAACTTCCTGAAGTTCAGTTCAGAGACCAGTTCGACTAGTACCGTAGCATACATATTAATAGTTATTTTATATAGTGGGGAAAAAAATTCAATTCAAAACATTCTTAAAAATACTTGCCAAACTTGTTCATCTTCAGATTGATCAGAGTGACATTGTTATTTCTAGGTCCTGGTTCCAAATGATATCAAAATATCCTAGTTTTTTTTAAGCATTTTGGAATCTCTCGGCTGACTCGTCTGTCCCTCCCGCTTGATTTATTTCTTGTCATAAATTTCATAACTTCATGATTTCTAGCAGACGTAGAAGATAAATTTGTCACTTAATTAGTCGGGTGATTATTGGAATGAAGCGATGCTGGTCTAATCTTCTAGGAACCGGAGAAGTATGTATTATACCGCATGATCGCAATTTGCAAGATTTGTTTACAGTACCAAAGTAGTCGGCTTATTATTGATGACCTGAGTGAATCTACCTCATCAAATTCATTGCAAAGTACTCGGGTAGGTGACTTTGAATATGCCAAGGGAGCCACCAGGGGGGGGGGGGGAGATGGGAAGAAGGAAAAGAAAAAAAAAGCCAAGAGATAGAACAAGGTGTAAATCTAGTATACAGCAGAAAAGGAAAAAAAAGGTAAATCAACGAGGAACAAAAATTTGATGAGTGAATTGCCATTGGAACTTTTGTAGTAAATTTTAATTACAATAACTCAGGGGAATTCCCTATTGATGTGGTAAAAGGCCTCACCAGGATATCGCTCTTGCTTGCAAACATTAATATGGGAGATTGCTACAGTATGTCATACTAAATTGACACCTTAAGTGGTAGCGAGATCTGTGATTGATGTTTTAATAAAAGGGGGGAGGGTGGGGGGGGGACTGGATGTGTTGGCAAGGTGTAAAGTTTTGAACAGAGTAAAGATTTGTTGTCAAAATGAAAATCTTGAAGCAGCTGTAAAATCCCCTTACAGCAAGGCTGAATCAATATCATAGCATAGAGGTTATTGTCAGCAGAGCAGCAGGAGCCTATTGTGTGAAACAACATCTCACAAAAGATCACATCCTACTACACAGCCTGGCTGGAGGATACTGCACTCCCTCCAGCATCCCAATTTTGGCACAGTCCTGTATGTGTCACACACTGATACTAAACTCTATGGAGGTAATACTGTATGCAGAGTGTTTTGTTGTTGTCTGGGATGGGGTGGGGTGGGCCAGGATGTGGGCCAGTGTGGGGTGGGACCAACCAAGATCGAGTGGCATGAGATGGGAAGGGAAGGGTAACATAGATGTTGGAATCATGCAATGGCATATATTGTTGTTGATACAAGTATGTGGAGGAATCAATTAGAAAGCATCATATTGAGGTTGACCAGTGTTTTTTTTTTTCAGGATTGGGGTGCGTGATGGGGTTGGAGGAATCAATTTAGAGTGGGATGAGATGGGAAGGGAAGGGTAACATAGATGTTGGAATCATGCAATGGCATATATTGTTGTTGATACAAGTATGTGGAATCAATTAGAAAGCATCATATTGAGGTTGACCAGTGTTTTTTTTTTCAGGATTGGGGTGCGTGATGGGGTTGGAGGAATCAATTTAGAGTGGGATGAGATGGGAAGGGAAGGGTAACATAGATGTTGGAATCATGCAATGGCATATATTGTTGTTGATACAAGTATGTGGAATCAATTAGAAAGCATCATATTGAGGTTGACCAGTGTTTTTTTTTTCAGGATTGGGGTGCGTGATGGGGTTGGAGGAATCAATTTAGAGTGGGATGAGATGGGAAGGGAAGGGTAACATAGATGTTGGAATCATGCAAAGGCATATTGTTGTTGATACAAGTATGTGGAATCAATTAGAAAGCATCATATTGAGGTTGACCAGTGTTTTTTTCCTTTCCCTTTTTCCTTTTCTTTTTTTTTCTTTCTTCTTTTAGTTTCATTTATTAATCCACTTAACAAAACCAAAGACAACCTGCTCATTGTTTAATATTTTTATATATCCTTTTTTCCTTTCATTTATTAATCCACTTAACAAAACCAAAGACATCCTGCTCATTGTTTAATATTTTAATATATCCTTTTTCATTTCATTTATTAATCCACTTAACAAAACCAAGGAAAGACAACCTGCTCATTGTTTAACATTTTTATATATCCTTTTTCTTTGCCTTAGGGAGATATTTTATCTAAATTGGAGGCAAGTCTACCATATAGGACCGTGGAGGGATTAGACAGGGCATTAAAGAACTTGGAGTACCAACTTCAGCACAAGAAACTCACGTCTCGAGAAGAGAACAGACTGGTGCGAGAGATCGAGACGCTCAAGCGATCGTGGAGCTTAGTCAGGTAAGGTGCCATGTCAAAAAGGAAAAAAGCTGCAGCAGCTGCAAAATCCCCTGCAGCCAGGCTGCATAGATATCAAAGGAAGGGGATTACCCCAGCTGACCTGCAGTGCCTATCATGTGAACTCTCATTTGCCCATTGTGAGAAACAGCACAGCACAAGATATTTTCATCCTACGCAGCCTGGCTGCAGGATGCTGCAGCCCCCTCAGTAACCTGCTATTGACACATTGTCAGTGTGTACAGTCATAGTTCAACGGCAAACTTTTTTTTGGATCGATCAATGTGAAGTATATTCTTACCATCCTGGTGCAATTTGCATTAAATTTCTTTAGCGTTTTAAGAGATGATGAGGATTATTACACTTTGTACCTCAAGTGAACTTGAAGCAAACAGGAGTGATGTCATAGTTGTACACTGATAGTTAAATGTTTTAGTTGCTTTATTTTTGTTTTGGATTATAATAGGATTTCATACTTAAGATGGGATGTTAAGTTGACATTAATGGACCCAATTTTTACTGCATTCCTCTCTAACCTGTCTCAGCTCTACTATTGCACTCTCTCATCTACCTAGCCTATTAACCGCTCATCTGCAGCCTCTGCGCCCTCCATTGACCCTCCTACAAGTAAATTCCCATCCTCAGTGCCTGTAGTGTATCAATATCCAGATACATGTCAATTTTGAAGGAGAAAATTAAAGAGTTAATTAAGAGTGAATTTTAAAACATTTGTTTGTTTGTTTGTTGGTTGGTTGTTTGTTTGCTAGGAGAAAATTAAGATGTGAATTTCAAAACATGAAACAAGTTTGTCTCGGTGACATCACACCTGTTTCCATGACGATCATGTTTGGTACAAGACATATCAGGCTCAGCTCGTAAAGCCGACATCTCAAAAACGTGTCTTACAAATTGAGAGATAGATTGCACTAGGATGCTTCATGAATGCATGTACTCCCATCGTCGAAAGTCAAGAAATACATGTTTAACATTTACTGTCCTTTGAAACAGACAGCTGGGTGAACAGAATTTAATCGGAGACACACGTATCAGATAATCAGAAGATGACACACTTGAAACAGATCTGGCCGTAGAAATACCGAAACAGCAAAAATATTACATTACATATGATCAAGGAGATCTCGTTCACAACAGACTTCATCAATGGGTGCTCTGTTGTCTCCTAATTCTAGCTTATGTGGAATCATTTTTGAAAAGCTCTTAGCATAGCATACTTTATGTTCCTTCTGTGTACCCCCTATGACACACAGGTGATTCAGTGTGTATTTGCATGTGTTTATAGGCTCTGCACACAATGGAAGAATTCAGAGACGACACGTTCTCAGGCATAAAAACCAAGGAAGTTGCAACACAAACCGTTAATGCTACACCGAATTGAACATGATCTGTGCTACTGTAGTCTGTAAAGTTTGAAAAGCAGACGGTATTTAGCACAAGTGTTGTCGGGCTTCACAGGATGTAGGAAGAATGTGTATACAGTAACGTACCACAACAAACAATACCGAGAAAATTGTAATTATCACTCATGCCTCACTGAATTTAACGTGATAAAATTATGCTGGAACTGCGGTTTAAAGGGGGGGACGTCATCACAAATTGAAGCTATTTTGAAATGTTCTCAAACCTCGTATTTGCCGGTTAGTCCAAACCCACTTTGCAATGACCAAAAGGTGGTACAGACTCAGGAAAAGACTTGACAATATCAATCTTAGAAATTGCCAGAAATATTCTACATATCATTGTTAGAATGTTCTTGACTCCTATAAATCCTTTATCATCCTTACCACCGGTGCGATATATTGTACTGGATAGATTTACAGTCTAGGGAACATTTCCAAGAAATGCAGTCATTCGCCTTGCCCCCCCCCCCTTCCTCGTTTGTTATTATAATGGTCCATGACAATGGAGACCTGTGATAAAGACTGATCTGGTTGAAGATTGTGTGACACACCACTTGTTACTGGTTTATTTACACAGCTACTTTAGGAATGCCATCTTTGTCATCGTTGTCAATGTATATTTTTTTGGGGGGTGATATAAAGTACAGACTGTACTAAACATTATACAACATTAAACATTATAAGGTCACACAGAGTTGAAGTTATGTATTTCCTGGAACAAAAATAACCCTGCATACCATTACTGCTGTTATCATTTTGAAATTTAGTATAAATTCATCGCTTTTTATGGGTGAGACAGATTATACATCAGGAAATCAGATATCCAGTATCGCATTGCAAAGACAAATGCTTTGCAAAATGGGCAAATTGGCTGTACAAGTGCTTGGAAGGTTTTGTACACAGTCACCATAATACACAGACCTGTCAACCTGTTTGACCCCAAAATAGGGAGAATAACATTTTCAGGGCCAAAAAATAGGGAGAACAAGGGGAAAATAGGGAGGTTGGTAATTTTCAACTGAAATGATATAAATACTCCTAAATAAGTATAGTCTACTTATGCAATACAGTGAGAGAATCATCCAATCAGTGTTTCTTGTTGTAGTTTACAGCAGCTCGCTTGGCTTTCTACACGGTTTCTTTAGTAGGCTTCCATTTGAAACAGGGAACAGTGGACTCTGGGTACTGTGACTTCATGGCTAGTATGCTAGATAGAGCCCCTCCCATCAAGCTTGAGACTTGACCGACTGTCTGTCTTGTTCTTGCAAACTACACTGAATAGCCTTTCCTGTTCAGCTTTACTGTGGGACTAATTGTTGGCTATTTTCAGAAATGTCGCAACTGATGAAACAGTAAAAAACCGGGAGAATAGAATATGAAACCGGGAGGCCGAGAGATTCGGGTAAAAACCGGGAGTCTCCCAGTAAAACCGGGAGAGTTGACCGGGTCTGAATACAAATGACAAAAGTTCAAGCTATCATATTTGCTGTGCAAAATTTGACCACTAGATTATTATTCCCTGTACTGTATGTTAATACTAGTAGCACAATAAAAAAATTTTGTGAGAGTCAATGTACAGCAAGATGGTGGAAATTCATGAATTAGTTTTATTTTTGGTAACTCCCAAATTTGATTCGATTTAATAGATTATTGTTTAATTTAAAAGAAAATCAAATACTTGTAACATTCTTTCCAAATTTTTCAGAGCTGTGTGTCTAATTTAATGGTAGCATAAGCAGCAAAATGTAATTCCTGTATTTATTTTTGGTTTCGATGATAATCGTAACACCTTTGCAATCATGATGGTGTATGTGTGTGTGTGACGCTTTGCTTGTAAACACAATATCTCAAGAAGGGAAAATTAGACCAATTTCATAATTGGTGTGTAGGAATACCACATTGAGTAAACCCTATTGTTTTCTGGGAGGTCAAACATTATTTGGGGACACCAGAGGTAAAATTGTGAAAACATGTAAACACGATATCTCATGAAGGAAGCTTGGGCTAATCTCATATTTAGTATCTAGTTGTGACATGTTGAGTTCAAGACCCTTATTATTTTTGGTGGAGATCAAAGGTCATTTGGCATTACCAGGGGTCAAAATTGAGGAAATCTTGTTATACTTGGCATTTGCATGAATCATATTGAGAAGAAGTTTATTGTTTAACATGGAGGTTTAAGGTCATCTGAAGTCACCAGATGTCAAACACTGAAAACCGTGTAAACACTATATATCTCAAGTTAGGAAGCATGGAGATTTTTTATAAGTGGCATGCGGATGCGTTTTATTGAATAGAAAAACTCAATTGCTTTTGGTAGAGGTCAAAGGTTATCTGTGTCACCAGCAGTCAAACTTTGGAAACCATGTAAACCGTATCTCATGGTAGAAATCAGGACATTTATATGATAATAGCTGTTTCTGGTGAATAAGCAGAAGTCTAAAGTAATCGAAACTTCAATGCAATTTTTGCATTCTGGTTTGATAAGGAAGCAATTCGGCAAGTTTGTACTTTTAAAGCAGTGGAAAATTATAAAAGCATAACTTGCAAAAGCAGTCCCTTAGTAAGTTGAGCGCCTCTGAAAAAGAAATAGACTCACAAAATGCTATCCTGGCTGCCTTAATTGGATTGTGTCGACAAATAACTTTTTCATGTTGGCGTTAAAAAATAAAAAAATAAAAAACAAATAAAAACAAATTCTCTTTCTCTTCGTTTTCCGAAAAGGGAGTATGACCAGAAGAAGAAGGACATCAAGGCAGACAAGGACAGTAAAAGTAAACTACAGGATGAAAAAGACGTGAGTAAAATCTTTCAAAATTATTTCCTATTTTCTGAATAGTCTCATCTTCTCCCGTCTCTGTTTAATGCATCGATTTTATGTTGCGTCGAATCAATTTTTTTTGCCGGGATCGGATCTTTTTTTCGATAACATTAACGCTCTTGTTTTTCATGAAACACACACAGAAATATTTCAATCACGTGAGCGATTTGAAGAAGCAGGAGGAAGTCATAAAACAGAGGTTGAACACCGTGAAGAGGAAAGAAGACGAAGCGTGGGCTAGATATCGAGAAGGAGGGGAGAGGAGAGATCAACTCAAAACAGGTATTTTACCTCCCTCATCATTTGCCTCCTCACGTCTAGCAACCCCGTCTGTAACATTTTAAGCCCTGTTATGCCTCTCGTATCCTGTCATATTTGTTGTACCCAGCCAGCCCCACCCCCCCTTTCTTGCTCATTGAGTGGTAAGAATAAAGATTAACTTAAAACAGACTGCACTTCCCCACCCCCCTCTCTTCTTTCATTGAGACAAGACAAGTGGGATCAACTCAGAAAACCATAAATTATTTGGGATTCCCTATGTGTCATGTCCTCCCGTTGTAGGTCGGGATACTCTGTTCACGCCCTCTTCACGTCCTCTCCTCTCCTCCACCCTACCCCTTTCCTTTCCTCCTCCCATCTCATAGCTGCAAGATGACTCAAAACCAGTGTAGTGTTCCCTCTGTTTGCCATCTATTTCTGGGCGTCCTCATCTGTTGTTTTATAGCATTTTGTTACTAAGATGATTAGTCCTGGTACACTTCATACCAGACTCACATATTTTACTCAGTGTGAGGATCACCTAATGCTCCAAACCAAAGGTAAGTAAGTTTGCAGTAGTTTAAGCTGACAGTATTAGTGCAGAGGGGAATGTCAGTTTAGGAAAGAAATATGATTCGTTGAATGCCTTCACTTTTTTGTTATTTTTTTCTTCAGAAATTGACTTGCTGTATGAGAATAAAAGGCAGGCTTATACCATCCACAAGCAGGATCAAGAAAAATACAAAAAACACATGAAGGAATACAGGGAAGGAGAGAAGAAGAGAACAGAAGAGGCGAGGAAGGCGAGACATGCAGAGAGGATAAAACTACAGTAGGTATTCCAGGAAGGGGAGGACGGGGGGTTGTCAGGAGGGTGGAACTAGAGGGTGGAACAGGACGACACCAGGGGAGGGCAGGATGAGGTTAGATGGGGGGGGGCATGATGAGGTAATGAGAGGGACAGGACGAGGTCTAGAAGAGGGACAGAGTGACATCAGGAGAGGGCTTGATGAGGTCAGAAAGGGGGGGGACATGAATTCCTATTATCAGGTGCAGGACAGAGAGACCTATCTCTGCTGAAATGATCCGAGTGAACAGAATTCTGGGTAGTGCAGACATAGACGTACCCGGTCACCTATTTTTTCTCTCTCTCTCTTCTCAGGAGAGAATACGATGAATCGCGAGAACCTTACTTAGAAGAGCGTCAGACGTGTGCTGCCTTAATAAAGTACCTCCAGTCTTACATTCCCCAGGAGGACGAGGCCAACCTAAATACTGGTTAGTGATCATCATTTTTAGCACTTTTGAGGGGAGGGGGGGGGGAAGGGGAGGTTTGGAGAAACAAGATAGAAGTAGGGGAGGCAAGAGAATCAAGGCACACAAGTTTTGCAAGAATGTTTAATTTAAATCTAGGCTTGGAAAATATGTTTTATACTCCACTTTTGAGGACCGGGAAAGGGGTTCTGGGGTCGGGGGACTCTGGGTAGGAGTAATTTTTTCCCTTCCCCATTGCATCATGGATTGCTGAAATTTTAGAAAAAGTAAATAAAAATATTTAAAAAAATCAAAAATGGGAGGGAAAAAAATGACTTCTTACCAAACCGATGGTTTTTAATTTTTTTTTAATTGGGATGTTGTTTGGGCTTACCAACTTTCTAGGTTGCAAATGGATCAGATTTTTGCTTTTTTTTTTTAGATCCATTACGATCACGGTACTAGACTAAAAAAACTTACCAGCATAAATAAATAAGAGACACAACAAACCAGAATAGCAAAATTGTTTCATATATGTCTGACAGTTACACATGTATTTCAATGCCATCGCACTTTCTTTGCTGCTGTCAACAAATCTGTCATGGCGACGTATCTGTTACCTCTTCATACTTGTGTGAATTGAGTACCTATTATGACAGCTATGTGGGTATTAATTTGCATGGAAGATGGCTTTTGAGAAGATGTAGTGAATGCATTAGTTAATTATTGTGCATCCCAATGCAGTGGAATATAAGGTAGTACATTGTGTTATGTTATGTCACAGACTCTTCTCTGCGCTGAATGTAAAACATCTGTTGCCTTATTAGATGTCAAAAAGTAAAAGAAAATCTGCATCCTTCCTATAATTAAGTGATAAAATCACATAGTTGGAGCCTTCTTCCAGCCTTACATCATTCCAACATACACGCAAAAACACGCACACGCACACACACACACCCTTATCATCTCGCAACCTCTTGCAAACTTAAAGGCGTAAGATATCAGCACCCATTCATTTATAACTAAACGAAGTGTAATAAAATTTAATTGAACATTCAGCACTATTGTATTGGTCGAAACATTTCTGTGTATCCAACAGTATTTAAGAAAGGTATATAGTTACGGATTATCACGGGTTGGTATATTTTTTAGGTAGAATTAAACGTAACTAACTACGTAACAATTACTGTAATTTTTTTTCTTTCTGCGGTTTTCGTCCTTCCCATTCTCCCAGCTGCCAAGGTTAGACACAGCACAGAGTCTCTTTACCAGAAGGACCAGAGCTTAGAAGGCGAATTTACCATCCTCAGAAGGAAGGGAGACAGCGATGACGAGGGGGGTGTCAGTCAGTTATCTGGGAGGAGGAAGAAAGGAAGGAGGCAGAGAAGACACTCTGGTCATGTGAGTGTATGTTTATGAATATGCATGACCTGTCCCCGCCCCCCTCCCCCCACCCCCGCCTCGTTGTTGAACAGAGATGTTGCTAGTAGTTAGCTGTTGTAACCAGGGATGTGTAGTTCAGACTGAACAACTGGTCAGGCTTCATCCGTTTTGGGTTGTGGATTACACATTCTGTTCACACCTCTCAAATTCAGAAGATCACTGTGTCATGGTTAGACAGGTTTACCAAAACTGTAACAAGTTGGTGAGGAATGAGCCCAGTGATCCATTTTATCCCTTGTTATATCAGTAACTTGCTGTTAGAGCGTGACTAACAGGGATTTCCTTTGCGGTAGTTTGCCCTTGTGTTTAATAACTGCTGTTTTATTAGCTCTCACAACTAACTTCCTTTCTCTTTTTGATTCCGCCTACAGAGCAAATCTCTACGACATTCCCACCAAGTATTTTCACAGTTTCTGTCCATGAAGATGGATGCCCCGCCCACGATGGCTGAGGTAGTGGAAACGTTAGTTAAACTCAGATCCAAGCTGGTGAGTTTCTCGTGTCTAATGCCTGCTCCAGGGGTACTCGTTTGACGATCTGGCAAGAATAGACAAATCATTTCCATTCATCGTTAACACAAATATAACTCATTGATTTAGGAAATTTGCTATTTTAATGTGTGCTTTGTTTTTCTTTATTGTTGTTGTTGTGAATGGTGGTGTGTTTGGTTCCTTGCCTTGGGCAGAAGGAATCTTTGTGGTGGCAATGGGGATGTTTGTGTGCATCCATGTGTACCCGGGTATCTAACCTTGGCTTGTTTGTAACTCTCTTAACTCCAAATTGTAAAAACTTGGATATACTTCAGACTTGATATGTGGATCCACCTTATTGAGCAGAAGAACCACATTCTTTTCTGCAACGGTCAAAGGTCATTTTGAGGTCAGCAGAGGTCTGAAAGCCTTGTAAATAACTCCAAAAGTAAAGCTTGGATTCACTGTATAATTGGTGTGCTGATCCACCTTATTAAAGTATACAATCTCTATTGCTTTCTATGGAGGTCAAAAGTCATGTAAGGTCGACGAAGGTCAAAGTCTGAAAACTTTGTAAACAGGATGAACTCCAACAGTAGAGTTTGGATTGCTTCATGTATGATATGTTGATCCCTAGTCTTGATGTTAGACTTACCAAGGAATATGGAACTCATCACTCTGGTTGGCTTCAAAATGGATGTAATATTTTCGGTGGTTCTAAGTGGACTTATTTTGTTATGCATGTATGGATTCTTTTGTATGTATATTTCATTAGTTTTTATTTTTATTTCTTAATTTTTTTGTTGATTTTTTGAAAAAAAATTATATTTGAATTTTTGAAGCTGTTAATAAGATGTGAAAAACCAGCAGTGTGTGTTTTCTTTCGTGTGTGTCTTCAACTGGAGGAAGTAAAATAAAAACAGAAGTTGTGATAGAACTAGGGACCTTGTGATGCAAGAAAAATCTTTAACATTAGACCATTAGGTGGGATTATGTGTAAAACATTTTTGTTAAAAAGAAATTATAAGGCTCTAGCTGGGCTTTTAACCCTAAACATGGAGTTTGTCTCAGTTACAGAACATAAAACGACTGGGCCAATGCAATTGTTGAGAATTTGTTAAGCTGGTTTCTAATATTTCAAACTTCATAATGTATGTAGGAAGACGCATAGAAAATGTGTGTGTGACAACTTGGCTTGTAAACTCTCTATCAAAAGTAAATGGTGGTTCAACTCCATACTTTGGTATGTGGATGCATCTTAGGGAGTATAGGAATCCTATTATCATCTGTGGTGGTTGAAAGTGATGTCAGGTCACCAGAGGTCAAAGTCTGAAAACTTTGTAAACTTGATAAAACTTCAAAAGCAAAGCCTTGAATGAACTTCAGACTCAGTTATGTGGTTCCACCTCAGTGAGTACAAGAACCGTAATGTTCTTTAAAGAGGCCAAAGAACATTTGAGGTCATTCTCATCCCCCTCCTTTTCCTGTTAGTTAGTCATCAGTTGCAAGGTATATAACCATATGTGTGTATTCCTCCAAATTTTCTTTTCATTTTATACATCAATCCTTCAAGCTCGACGAAATACACACAACCGTTGCTTTTTTTTCTCCCTGCAGGATTATCTCGAAAAACTGGCCAAAGATGAAAAGCTGCAGTCGGAGGTTGGTTCCTCCCATGGAAGCGATTTTACCATGTCGTCGGATTACTCGACTGGAACGAATGAACTTTCACAGGACCATCAGCTCATCGAGGACGATGAGCTGATACCGGAAGGGGGCGACGAGGAAGTGGACGATTCACGTTTCCTTCAGTCGGATGCCTCAAAGGATGATGGGATACATTCCTTGTCCAGCAGCAGCACGGTGAACGACCTTGAATCCAATCACGACACGCCTTTCGTCTCCCTCGACCCTTCGGAAGAGCCGAACGACGACACCCAAAAGAGCGGCTACCCCGGCTCGAGACAGGACGAGGGGTTAGCGGACATCAAGGACAGCCGTAGCGGACAAAATGAAATCAACGACCAGAAGAGTGTGACCGAAGAGGATCTGGTGGAAAACACCATCAACTCGGAGAAACTCAACGGATTCAAAGAGGGAGAGATCATTGCAAAGGTCAGAGAGAGCGGAGAATTTTTGTCGTCGGATGTGAAGCATATACACGAAAGTATGGAGAACTGTTCCTTAGTCGACGGTACGCCCTCTATCGAGGTGGACGGACCGTTGTTGAACGGAGGCGAGTGTAATAGCAATAATTCCAATGCCAGGAGCAACGGCTCCTCCAAGACACAAACAGTGGAATATCTGCGAACACTTTCGGACACGATCAACCAGAACGATGTGGTCGTCGTTAAACCGAGTTGATCACAGATTTTCGTAGTCGTTTTTGAATCCGACTCTCTGTTCTATTTCACATGTCCGTTTGCCTTCTTAACTCTCTTTCTCAGTTTCGTAGATTTTTCAGACGAGGGAGATATAAAAGGACTATTCTCGGATTTGATTTGTAAATAACTTTTTCTTTTAACAGTACATGTTTTTGTTTTTTTAAGTCTGAATTATTTTTAGAGTTAATTTCCATTCTGAAACTTTTAGAGTAAAGATCTGTCCACAGGACATTTTGTACCAGAGTCACTTTTCGTACTTACAGTGGAGCTATAATAATGTTATTCAAGTATGCAACAGCTGGTTTCCAATGACCTTCTTATGAGAATGTTCAACTATTAATAGTTTTAAACATTCTCATAATAAGGTCGTTGGAAGTGATGTGAGTATCGGCCGGTTTTCAAAGACCTTCTAATACGCGAGTGTTAATGGGATAATCACTGCATATTCAGTAGCGAATAAGTAATGAATATGATATGAGTATACACCACTGAATAGCAAAGTGTATAAATGTATGTGTGTGTGTGTAAAAACGACATGCTATTACGGGTTCACAGGTGCTAAAAGTCAGACGTAAACTCCATGGGTTCCGTCTGACAGCATTGCTCCAGGAATAATTTCTAATTATTAAAAGAATCAAAATAAAATAAAACTGTTAGCAAACTGCTAATCCACTAGAGAGCCTGTGTAGGAGAATGTGTAAAAGTAAGATGGCTTAAAAAAAAAAATGTTTATTTTTTTTTTAGCCTTAGGATTGAAACGTCAGGCCAACTTACTTTTACACATAATTATTAATAGATCATTTGAAGCCAATTGATAGTTCCATGTTAAGAGAGAGGTTCTGCTTTCTACACTGTACATCTAGATGTCATGGAACTATATAGCGTATATTTCCGTCTGTGAGAAACACACCTTTGGGTTTGTGTGCTTCTCCTGCGGGTGAATTTGCGCCAGTGGTATTCATGGCTTTACAAGGCACAAGTAAATAGGAGGTCCTTAAGGTGGGGTGGGGGGGGGGTGAATAGCCCTACGGTCTTCTGACTGAAGGTAGTTTGAAGATGTGGACTTGGTTCACATGGTTCCATTGTCTCATATTCAGAGCGACTCGGTTGGAGAGTAAATCAAGGTGTTGTTAGCCCAGGCTCTATCCTCGGTTCTTAAAAAGTATCAGTTTTAGACTTTAGTTGAAGACTTGTGATAATTCTATTTGCTTCTGTTTGAAAGTTGTCACAGAGAAACACCAAAGAAAAATCAAGATTGCTGTGACATAGTTTGAGGTCCAAGGATTGTGGAAGGAAAGTTGTAAAAGTGTGTGCGTGTGTGTGCGTTTGTTTTGTAGTCTGACCGAGGACTTGAACAAAAGAATTCCAGGTCCTCGGTTGTGATTTCTAAAGAATCACCACGTCCACGGAAGAATTCTATTGTATGGGGTATTGTTAAGGTTAGGGTACGTAGATTTGAACAATGGAAAATACAATGGGGTCCTCGGTCTGCATGTAATACAAACGTGTGTGTGCATGTGTGTGTACTGAGGTAAGGTGTGTATCTGTAAGAATATGAAGAGATATACATTTTTGATAAAAAATTTTAAGAAACAAACTGCCGAATATTCTTTGCACGGTTGTAATTTTTTTTTGGGGGGGAGGGGGTATGTGTAACCATGTCTGTGGTGTGACTGACAGACTGGGTATGTATAATTTCATTTCATCATAGGTTCATCTATGATCGTAATTAAGTAAAGAATTTTTTTTTTTTTTTAACAGGAATAATGCATTTACTCATTGTTAAGTATATATTTTTATTATCTATGATCAATAACGAAAAAAAAACGATATGTAGAAAAACTGAATATTGATTCGAACAGATTCTTAGTCATGAATAAACATGTTTATTTACCTCTATACTGAAGTTTCCTAATCAGACTCAGGAATTTTACCAGACAAGATGAAAGCAGGAACACCCTAATAGCTGGTCTAGCCAACTGCATTACTTACTTTAGGCATCATATCATATAACATCAAGGAATAAAAAGAGGGAAGGTTATTTGTTTGAGGTTTATAGCTTGATTTTTTTTTCTTCAAATTTTTTTTTTTCACTTACGGTTTATTAGGGAGAGGATGAACTCTTGGCTGTTGCTTGTAGTTCTATGAGGTTGTCATTTGTATACGTCATCTCCGACCACTCACTCTATGTTGTATGTATGTTTTCTTTTTTGATTGACTGACTGACTGAAACACCAAGTTGGGACAATTTGTTCTATACTGTAGTGTCATGTCCCGCTTCAGAGCACTTGTATTGTCAGTACAAGCAGTATGAAAATCATGTTTCTCTCTGATCAAGGTTAGGAACTGTTTGTACTGACAATACCAGTGCTTTGAGAGCATGATATTGGAGGACAGTTTAGAGAGGTTTTAGCATTAGGAAATTGTCCCAATTGGCTGACTGATGAGAAACAACATGTACATCACATGTTGTTAATCCCAGAGTGAAGA
The DNA here is from genome assembly GCF_037975245.1 of Apostichopus japonicus. Taxonomy (NCBI): domain Eukaryota; kingdom Metazoa; phylum Echinodermata; class Holothuroidea; order Aspidochirotida; family Stichopodidae; genus Apostichopus; species Apostichopus japonicus. The sequence goes on from NC_092577.1 coordinate 30,748,666, forward strand.
ACATGTCATGAATTTGTATGTTAGTTACAGACAATGCATATATGCCTGGGGACGTGAGCTTACATCTCCAGATTTCGCAAAAACATGCATCAAGAACGTATGTAAATGATTTATTCATGTGCTTTGGTTCTGATGCAGAGCATAAAATTGACTATTACCAGTAATATCTATAAATGTCTGCTGACATAAATCTTTATACAGTAAAGTCCATGAATGCTTATACTTGTCACAAGCTATGCAAAAGTGCTGCATTTACCCATCAGACGTGTATCTATCTCAGTCATTGTCAGATAGTCTCAGAACCTCAAACCTTCAGCTAGGAGAGGTACAGATGATAATATACTTTGTCAATTACCTCAAACCTTCAGCTAGGTGAGGCACAGATGATAATTTGTCAATTACCTCAAACCTATGGGTTTTGGAGAGGTACAGATGATAATATACATTGCCAACCTCAAACCTATGGGTTTTGGAGAGGCACAGATGATAATATACATTGTCAGATGATAATATACATGATGAAAATTATATATACATGATGATAATATACAATAGATGATAATATACACTGTCAACCTCAAACCTGTGGGTTTTAGAGAGGTACAGATGATAATATAGTTTGTCAACCTCAACTCTATGGGTATTGAAGAGGCACGGGTGATAATATACATTGCCAACCTCAAAACCTCAAACTTATGGGTTTTGGAGAGGTACAGATGATACTATACTTTGTCAATTGCCTCAAATCATTTAGAACCTCACTTTGACATGATCAGTGGACTGTTCATATTATAGGCAGACAATATGATTCTATTAACTTCCTGTTTGGAGTAAAGTATAGTTCAAAGCACCTTGTAGATAATCTTAGCTATTTGGCAATCTGTGGGTGAAGTACGGACAGGTTTATGTCCTCGGGCTACCCACTACCCACATGTATGCTTTGATAGCGATCGATGAAGTCATCACAGAGGTCACAATTTCTCCTTGGTATACATCTCCCACACGGTGGGGAAGTACCCACTTTATATCGAGATCACGTTACCAAACAAGAAGAGTAAAGGATATATGAAGGTCCTACTGCATAGGTTGTAATGAGTCTGTGTGGAATGTTTAGCCTCCCAGATAATTTGTGGCTGGGAGGTAGAATGACCCTGTATGAATAGGTGAAAATGGTATTTGAAATTCTTTTCATGTTCTTTTCTTTTATGATGCCACCTACCCACTTTTAAAAAATGTTTTACTTTTTAAGCCATTCATGTTGTCTCTTAGAAGTTGTCTCTTGAAGGTGTTGTGGTGAGGTTAAGGGGTGATATTTGATGATATTTCTTCAATATCTTCAACATGATAGGTGAACATGCTAGCAGTTTCAATGTGGCCCAAGCAGCATCGTAAATCTGTGTGGTCACAGTATGCTAGATCTATAAAGCAGCACAAGTGACTGTGCTCACAGTATCTCGGATCAATGTGGCCCAAGCAGCATGGTAAATCTGTGTGGTCACAGCATCTGAGATCAAATGTGGCTCAAGCAGCATGCTAAACCTGTGTGGTCACAGCATCTGGGATCAAATGTGGCCCAAGCAGCATGGTAAATCTGTGTGGTCACTGCATCCCGGATCAATGTGGCCCAAGCAGCATGCTAAATCTGTGTGGTCACAGAATCTGGGATCAGTGTGGCCCAAGCAGCATGCTAAGTCTGTGTGGTCACAGCATCTGGGATCAAATGTGGCCCAAGCAGCATGGTAAATCTGTGTGGTCACTGCATCCCGGATCAATGTGGCCCAAGCAGCATGCTAAATCTGTGTGGTCACAGAATCTGGGATCAGTGTGGCCCAAGCAGCATGCTAAATCTGTGTGGTCGCAGCATCTTGGGTCAATGTGGCCCAAGCAATATGCTAAATCTGTGTGGCCACAGAATCTCAAATCAATGTGGCCCAAGCAGCATGCTAAATCTGTGTGGTCACTGCATCCCGGATCAATGTGGCCCAAGCAGCATGCTAAATCTGTGTCTTCACAGCATCTGGGATCAATGTGGCCCAAGCAGCATGCTAAGTCTGTGTCTTCACAGCATCTGGGATCAATGTTGCCCAAGCAGCATGCTAAGTCTGTGTCTTCACAGCATCTGGGATCAATGTGGCCCAGCAGCATGCTAAATCTGTGTCTTCACAGCATCTGGGATCAATGTGGCCCAAGCAGCATGCTAAGTCTGTGTCTTCACAGCATCTGGGATCAATGTGGCCCAAGCAGCATGCTAAGTCTGTGTCTTCACAGCATCCTGGATCAATGTGGCCCAAGCAGCATGCTAAGTCTGTGTCTTCACAGCATCTGGGATCAATGTGGCCCAAGCAGCATGCTAAATCTGTGTCTTCACAGCATCTGGGATCAATGTGGCCCAAGCAGCATGCTAAATCTGTGTCTTCACAGCATCTGGGATCAATGTGGCCCAAGCAACATGCTAAATCTGTGTCTTCACAGCATCTGGGATCAATGTGGCCCAAGCAGCATGCTAAGTCTGTGTCTTCACAGCATCTGGGATCAATGTGGCCCAAGCAGCATGCTAAATCTGTGTCTTCACAGCATCTGGGATCAATGTGGCCCAAGCAGCATGCTAAGTCTGTGTCTTCACAGCATCTGGAATCAATGTGACCCAAGCAGCATGCTAAGTCTGTGTCTTCACAGCATCTGGAATCAATGTGGTTACAGCATCACTGTGCTCACAGTGTCTGGGATCAACAGAGCCACAGTAGAATTGCTGGTAGCAACTCATAGTGGTCCAAATGCCATGTTCTCTTTAGAAATATACATGTAATGAGTTATTTGTGTCACTGCCTATGATATGCAAACTTATGTAAATTTTCAGTCCGTCTTAGGTGCTGTAAAAGAGAACAACTACAGTATAAGGCTTTGTGTGTGTGGTCAAACTAAGGGAGCCATCTTGGTAATAACATTACTTGCATAATTGGTCTCTGCTCATCAAGATAACAAAATCCTATGAATAGAGTTTAAGAAAAAGGAAAAAATATATATATACATATACATCATCTTGTAGTTTTGTAGGTGGTTGATGGGTATCCAAGATAATTCTTTTTAATTTTTTACATAATGCAATACATTTTCCCATATTTTTCCTCCCTGAATCAGAAGAAAAAAAATTACTATAAATTATACAAATAAAAATACAATTCTTTGATTCAATATTTGTTTTATTTGTTCTCATTTATTTATTTTACAAATACTGTATTAGTTATTTAACAAACAATGATGCAAAACAATGAAATTATTGAAGATCAAAAGAACAACACTTTTCCTGTTCAAGAGTAATACAGTACTGAGAAATTATTGATGATCACAAAAACAACGGACAACACTTTTCCTATTCAAGTAAAATAGTTATCAGAAATTATTGATGATTACAAGAACAACACTTTCCTATTCAAGTAAAATAGTAATGAGAAATTATTGATGATCACAAGAACAACGGACAACACTTTTTCCTATTCAAGTAAAATAGTAATCAGAAATTATTGATGATCACAAGAACAACACTTTTCCTGTTCAATTAAAATAGTAATGAGAAATTATTGATGATCACAAGAACAACACTTTCCTGTTCAAGTAAAACAGTAATGAGAAAGTATTGTTGATGACAACACCAGTGCTTCCCTGTTCAAGCAAAAGAGTAAAGGTGAAATGATTGATGATGAAATGAACAATAAAATAGTAGTATGTAATTCAACCCAATCTTGAGCAATTTGGCAAATTTTTAAAATAAGTCGTTTGTATCATGACATTACTGAAGAACACATACAAGCAATGGGGCAAAATATTTGTTTAAAGGTAAACACTAAAATAGGGTGTATATGATATTGAATAACATCTTCATGAGAAATGAATATTAAACATAACAGATCAAACTACTTCACAAAGTGACATTTAAAGTTCTGAAGCTGCAATAAAAATTGAAGAAAAGAGTTTATTTCAATATCTCAGAAGAAAATTTACATATTAGCTTTATACAAAGAAAACAGGACAATAGTTGCCCCCGTTTCCCGTAAATGTGTTTACATCTTTCACTGTCCTGTTTACATTTCTTTGTCGTCTATGGTATGCTGTTTCTCTACATCTTTGACTTTCGGATATAAATAGATTTGGAAAACTCAATAGGTTTCCCAGAAACCGCAAACTAGAATGCAACATCTTTAAGTCTGCACCAGTCATAAACCGATAGTTTCCACCAATGGTTAACATTCATGATAAACCACCACCCAGGAGTGGAACACATGGCATTATACTGGAGCTGTGGTCGAGTGAATAAAGGGCGGTTGCACTTGAAGCAATGAGGCTTAGCAATCAGGAGGTTCCGGGTTTGATACCCGGCTGGGTCATAGTAAGGTTGGTTTGTCATCCAAGAGCAATATATGAAATAAATTGAAAAGATTCCAAATTTGAGTTAAAATGTTGAATTGGGAGCCACCAGATGTGTAAGTTGTAATCCATAAGCCCTTGCGGGTTTCTCCCACATTTTGTGGTCGCATAAGCGTCGTAAAAAAATAACTACTAATTATTATTATTATTATGGTAGTACCAGGTATCTTTTTATCAGGGACAGATTAATTTCCCCCTCTCTCCCCCATCCCCCAAGAATGAACTTGATCCTCACGGTCCTTGTCCACTTTGAGAACTAGAGCAGGATCAGGACCTTGGTTTCCCTCAGAGAGGTTCACATTTAAAAACGGATGGTCAATGGTCAAACCAAAGAGTGTTGTGCAAGCCTGAAATGTTCAGAGTCTGCGTTTACTCTGAAGTGATGTCAAGTATTAAAGCAGAGATCTTGAGTCGATTGATCCCGGGATCATCCCGGATTATTCACGCTACAATCTCAATCGCCCTCACAAGGATCCTTCACGAAAGGGAGATTAATATGATTGCAGGGTCTGATCCTGAGTACAGGAGCATTCATACTCTCAGTTGATCCCCCCTCGTGTTATCAACCCCCCCCCCCCCTCCCTATTGCATTCTCCATGTGAACAGGGTCACCTTTAACCCTAAAAAGCCTGGTTCTTTCAGGAAAATTAAAATTGTTCACTCAAAGTGGCAAGACAGTTATCTTTTTGGCAAACGGTCATCTTTGAGATATCAAACAATCAAGGTAAGGCAGTGTCTTAGTTTGATAAAAATTTCACGCATCTGTTATCATATGATTAATGGAATGTTTTAATAAAATTGGCTGAAAAAGTAGCACTGCTACCAGTGCAGCAAAGCTACTTTAATTTTTAGACTTAATTGACAGGAGATAATTGCCAGCAAGAAAGACACCGACATTATGCATTGTCGGTGCCAAACGTTCAAACAGCACTAGTGTACTGGCGCAAGAAACACAACCGTCTCTCTGACATGGTGCAGAACAACAATTAGTACATCAAACATGGATACACAAATCAAAAGCCACCCTTCCTCCTCCCCCCTCCCCCACCCCCCCAAAAAAAACGGAAAAATCCTATTAAGATTTTAGAATTATAATTTAAGGTCTATAATGTGGCAAACTATAAAATCAAACCCATAGACGGTTTGTAAAGCAACTGTCTGGTTGGTTCCTACCAAAATAATAAAATACTCAACCACTTAATGAATATTCAGCATAGCCTACACATGCTTGTAGTGTGATATCAATGGAACCTATGATCCATGATAGGTGACTTTATAGTTTAAGCTGCATCGTCCAAACCTAGACGATTCCACTCGCAGTATTACTTCGGACTCAGTTCCTCCGCGCGTTTGACTGTCGCCTCTACTGCGTTCATCAGAGACGCCCTGACTCCCCCTCTCTCCAACTCGTGCACACCCTTGATGGATGTCCCATTCGGGGAGCAACAAGAGTCTTTCACTTGTCCGGGGTGCTTCCCCGTTTCCTTCACGATCGCACCGGCACCCTGAGAGAATGAGCAGAAATGTGTGACTGTCAGGAGTAGTTTGAATGTGGGGTGAGGGATGGGCATGCAAGTTATGATGGCTACTGATGGTTAGAATGGATGTAAGATGACATTTGTCATTTAGACATGTAGCCATGCAGTCAGTGTGTGGACTAATACATCACCACAAGTAAAATACTTCGTCTTGGACAGTTTTTGCTTGACGTGTGTTTTGTAAGTTTGTATAGTTTACAATGTGAAAACAGAGTCTGACATCAGATATTCTTTTTTATTTAAGAATACAAACACAGATCTAGAAAAAATGTCTTGCACTGAAAGATTCCCTTGGTTTGAAATTTTACACGATGGTCATTCTTTAAAGGAATATATTTTTATTCGAACTTAAGTTGTATAGCTTATGGAAATTTACATCGGCCATAACATGGCATACTTCATGAGAGTAATGACACGTTAATCTTGATAAGAGTATGCCTCATCACTTTAAACAGGTTAGGCTTGATATAAGCATCATTTTCACATGTTAGGTTAGATTTGATTTATGCTTTGAACATGTTAGGCTAGATGTGTTTTATATGCCTTAAAACATGTTAGGCTTGACATGGTTATGCCTTTGAAGAATACTGCGTTTGATCTTTAGCATGTAGTAACTGACACTTTCTTCAAACTTACAATCAGTGACTGGGCAGCCATTTGAATGGCATCCTGTCTTGATATACCCATCATGACACCTCCATCGGAGAGACCTTCAAGCACCACAGACATCTGCAGTAAAAAATTGATCGTCAATAAAAAAGTTAATTGCTCCTCGTCCATTGCATAGATCTTAGACATTGTCATTTTATGGTTCTGATTCTACCTAAGCATCTTACACACCAGGTGTTAAAGGCATTGAAGACTCGCCCCAAACCGCGTGCCGCCCTCTGTTACTTGCAAGTGAAGCTTTTTTTCTTGTCGCTACAAAATGCAGACAGTAATGAAACGTGATACCTTGTTATCTTTTATCTGAACCTGAGATGTCCATCGCTGCTATGTACACTGTGTTGTGGGTATTGACCGTAGCTGTATGTACTGACTATACACTAGTGTCTAATTACCGCCGGTAGCAAGCTGTGTGTGTATTTTCTGGGATCGATGGTGGTGTCTAACACTTCTGTTACACCTCATTCAAAACTAGGTCAGATTACCGGCATGAGACGTTTCTTTGAGGGCGAGTCTTCAATGCCTTTAATTGCATATCCAGACTGTTCTTGCCAATTATTCCCCCTACCCGTCTATTGTTTGACCTCAGTTGACCTCGCATAATAAACCTCAGCCACCACAGAAAGAAACATTGCTCAGTATTCATTAGATCAGGTTTTTTAACTTTCCTAAATGTCAGTGTAAATAACATGTTTCATGAATGCAGTGATAAGTATTATATCTTAGTACAATAGGGACATAAAAGTGGACACCGTTTCCATATAAATTTTTCATTGGAAACCTTCCTGTCAAATGTTTTTCTACAACTCCTACCCCTACAACTCCCAAATTCACTACCCTACAACATGAAACAAGAAAGCCAACATGCAGTGTTGATTCCTTTTGCCATGATTTTTTACACGAGAATAGTTAACATCATATTGTATAAAGGAGTTTTCTAGTTTTGACCTCAAATGCTATTTGACCTTCACATACATAACAATAGAATTCTGGTACTCACAATGAATCTACACATAAAATTATGGTATTCATCTCAGCTTTACTACTGCCTTACAAGGCTTTCAGACTGATTTATGTTGACATCAAAATGAACTTTGACCTCTACACAAAATAATGAAAGTTCTTATACTCTCTAAGGTGGATGTTCTTTAAATATCACACGCATGGAAATGTAACTCAACTTACCATTGCGATCCCACATCCCAGGATCCCGGACGCTGGTTCAATCAACCGATCCGGTACTTCAAAGCACTCTCCCACGCCCGTGAAGATCGACTTCACTGTTTCGACGTCCTCTCTCGTAGCGTGTGACCCTTGTACGAGGACGACACCGCCCTGGCCTACCGAGCAGGCCATGTTAGGAATTATTCGGATCATTCTCGTCCCCGCTGGAAAATACTTCAAATATATCAAACATAGGGAACATTGACTTTGGTGAAAAGAATTTAAGAACTACAAAATCCAGCATGTATATGTGCATATTGACTTTTGTATGTGCAGACAGAAATATGACTATGAAAAAGTATATATTTAAAAAAGGAACAATTTTCTATGTATAACTCAGAAAAGATTTCACTACACATTTAATTACGCGAGAGTAAGTCAGTTATTCATTGGACTAACCCCAAATTACTATACAAACACACACACACACACAGGTGTGTTTAACATTCAGACCGAGGACCCCCATTGTTCATGCAATTGTTCAAAATCCACGTACCTTATCCCTAAGAATACTAGGGAATCATTTACTCGGTATTGAATTGCAAGATGCTATACAGAATGTTCAAGTTGCTATATATATTAGATAAGTAGCAGTCTTCTACACTGGAAGTTTCATAAATTTCTGGAAATTCAGAGCCATTGAAAATGCTACACAAACTTTGAACACTAAATTGTTCCTTAGATATGTTAACAATTGAGAGAATTCTTCTGAGGACATGGTGATGCTTTTCAAATGACATCTGAGGACTTTGATTTCTTTTGTTAAAGTCCTCAGTCAGAATACAAATCACTTGCACTGCCATATGGCACATACACACAAACACTTAAAAGGAATTAAGATTAAACTTGATATCTTTGTCATGACATTGTGGAACCATGGAATTAGTCAGCTTACAAACAAAGAGCAAGAAAATTAACAATGGAAAGGTACATAGGAAGTACAAAAAAGATAAGATTTTGTGTTTGTTTGAAATGAGCAAAGTTATTTTTGTCTAGAATGGGATTCCAACCAGAGGTCACTTTTATTGGAACCCTGAGGAAAAACATATACATTGTGTGAGGGAGGGGGGAGGGGCTGGGGGATGGTGGGAGGAGGGCATAGGGTTTCATTTAAGCCATCATCATGCAAGCATTGTCATCTACATATCTGTGGGAGGCTGTTAAATTGGAAAATATGATAAATAGCCTTTCTGGTTCCTCACATAGTTTACTGCTCTAATGTTAATGGTACTAAAAAGGAGTATTTCACCAATTTTACAAAAAGCACACACACTCTTCCCGACAAAATTTGAGCAAATTTTTACTCACGCTTTCACAGCTTTCCATTGGAAGACTGGCTGCACATGAAACCACTAAATGCTTCTCAGTTGAGATTTTGGACTTAATCTGGTTTGCTACTCCTTCAATTTGGTAGGGTTTGCAGGCAAGGAATAATACTTGCGAGAATTCTGCCACTTCACAATTGTCATTAGTCGTCGCTACCTTAAATTCCTTTGAGTAAGAAAAGAAAAAGAAAAAAGATTTGTGTATTATTTGCGATTATAAGCTTGAATGATATATGTGCCAAAATGACTGGACAAAACTTTGGGTTGCCTAGCAACCAGAGTAAGATCTTGACAACACCTGCACATCATCAATAGATAATAAATAATGACTAAGTTGATTTCTAAATGCAATTTGTCTTACAATGACATGGCAGTGTTTTTTGTGTTATTCACAAAAAGTAGTGTTCACAAATTGCTAGGCCTACTGTATCTGTTGCTTTCATTTAGTATTATTAACAAATTCTTTTGTAAGGGAAATTTAAGAAAACTCCACTCTTGGAATTTTAATGGTTCAACATATTGCAAATGTCTTGATGATACTTTATTAAAAGCTTGCCAAATTTATGTTGCAAAACTTGCATCTGATTTTTGTCTATTTTCTATATTTATAATATTTCTATCAAAAGAGTAGCAAAATACAGATAACTTTGTCAGGCAATCTAACATTCCAATGATGTATCACATTTATCAAAAGGAATATTCAACAAGAAGATGATAGTTTAAAGAAAAGGTTAGACTCCCTACTATGATCCACTTTACTGGCAATGAGGGATGGTTCACCCAGTCAAAATAGTTTACATCTTTTCAAGGTACTTTTATCTTAAGTTTAAGGACTATATATATTTAGAAGGGAGTAAAGCCAACTAACATTGCAGAATATTTCTCTTTGGGGAAAGAAGTACTCAAATGTCCACCACATGAACATCAATTTAGGCAGGCCTGCATATTCAACTCAGCATTATTCAAGCCTGCATTATTCAAACTAGCCATCAAGCAAAGCCCAAATTTTGTTTTAAAAAAATCGAACAGTTTAGGATTTTCTTTGCAGCCATTCCCAACATCAGATTGACTTCATTTTTCAGATATATGTGAAAAGGAAAACTAGAATACTTGTGAATAAAATCATATTTTCTTACGTCAATGCTGAAATATAATTATCATCCCCCATCTTTAATCATTTGGGAGTGACCAACCTGGCAGTGCCCATATTACATTATGGGCTTCTAGCCAAAGTAAAAGCTTAACATGAATTTTTAGATAATTAATTGTCCCTTTAATGTCAAGCAAATTGAAGCGAGCTGAAACATTTGGCTAGAAGGTTCACAAAAGGGTCATTCCATGTCAAATCAACCAGTGGTCCCCAGGTGACCCTCTCCGATTTAGATGAAACTTCATCAGAATGATTGAGTATGTCCCAAATGAACACACACAAAAAATTATAATCATACTCCATGTCGTTTTCGAGATATGGCCCGTTGAAATTTGGTCGTTGTGGCCATTTTGCTCGTTTGCGATTCGCAAAAAGTGACTTTTGTGATATTTTCCGACTTTGAAAGCTCATAATTCAGTCTTTGTACCAGGTAGAGAGCTCAATTTTGGTATTCTATCTTACTTCTGGCCAAAATTCATGAATCTGCACTCAATTTAACTGTATCTCCTTTATTTTTCTGGTTATGATCACCCAAAGTAGGCACTTTATTCTGTCAAAAATGTTTTTTGTGATTTTTAAGGTCACCCTGTGCCCACATGAGGGGTCACATGAATCCTATATTCCTTGGGTATTATCTATGGTTGCATGTCTATACCCATAAGCAATAATAAGCCCACCAATGCATTAATTAAGAAATGGCATGTGCCCAAAGTTGGCTCCAGCCAGAAAAAGGTCAAAAAGACCCCGCCCTTCTTGACCCCGGTTGACCCCGCGATCAATTGAAACATTTATTGAAATTTACACCAGTTAAAAATATATATTATATCTACTTGTACATCAAATTTCAGCTTTGGCACTCAACTCCTTCATGGTATGGTGGAAATTTGAATATGAGACGTTTTTCGCACATTTTTTAACAACTCCTTACACTAAGTTAATATCATACAGTGTATTTCAAGTTTGAAGCTTGTGTAAAGTATTTTTTGCAGTTGGAAAAAAGATTGTTTTTATTATTGTTTTTAGAAATGGGTTGATGATGCATGTATTCCACTGCAATAAACAATCACTTCAGTTAACCCTCCAATAGGCTGGTCCCTCATACCTGTAGTGCCTCAAAATCTCCCAAAACACACAACACAATTTGGAGCCTTATATACACTTAGTATACAGTACTGTTGTAGAGTTTCACTTGAAACATGGGTTGAACCACACAATACAAGTTATATCTGCCAGTACTTAAAAGAATAGTCCAGGTCAAAATTTCTTTTGGATGTTTTAAAGTGGAATATAATCCAAGCATTCTGGTGAAATTTGCATTCAATTCCTATGTATCTTTTTTGAGATATTGACAGTTGAAGTTGCCACCTTTGGTACTAAAAGTGAACTAGGAGCAAACAGGTTTGACGTCATTGTTGCACTATGATAAGTAAAGTTATTTTCTTATTTTCTAAAGTTTTTTCTTTAAAATTTATGTCTAATTTTATACTCCACAATTGGATGCATCCATAATGTTAATGTACCATAGGTATTGGTATTTTATAATCTTCACATCCCCTCTAGACAAACTAGTAACCCTATCCAATCAAGGTCAAATCAATAGACTGAAAAATACAGAAAAAAGAAAACATTATTTGTCAGTGTGCAACTGTGACATCACACCTGTTTGCTCAAGTTCACTTTGGTAGAATATCAGATAACTTCAACTGTCAATATCTCAAAAACGGTACATAGGAATTGAATGCAAATTTCCCCAGAATGCTTAGATTATGTTCATTTTTAACATATACAGTATTTCATATTAATCGCATACAGTTCCCCCAATCCACTAGTTTGAACTCAACGAATCAGAGATGCAGGTTTAGTTTTGAGCCGTTGCTAAATAAAGATTCAAAAACGTCGAGTTGGTAACTTGGTACAACCAGCAAGCTGGTACTCTTACAACTCCCTGGTTCAACTGCCATACACAAATCAAGCATGGTGTTGTAGTACATATCAATCAATGAGGTTCGTAGCTTTTAAATATTCATATTATGGGAGTGGTTTATTGGGATCCCAACGGAAAATATCTTCGAGAAATACAAAGTTAAAAGTTGTAAAGTTTTCGACTTTTATGCCACCATATGAAGTAAGATTTAAATAGATAATCTAGTTATGTATGTTGTTATGGCATCGAGGAATCAGTGAGGTTGAAAAAAACCATAGAAAAGGACGCAAAATGCTGCTTTAACCTAACCCAGTCCCCCTTTTTTTCCCCTCATGCTATACAAACACTGGTAAATCATTTGTATAAACCTTTTGAACAATATCACCTGTGTGTCACATGTAGACACTACATTCTAGAACAATACTACCAGTGTGTCACGTGCAGACACCACCATAAACTATAGCAGGAACATCATCTCATCACATTTTTATACCCATTGATGTTGGAAAGATTGAGAAGTGGCGACTCTCCAATGACCAACCACTGCAAAATTGTGCCCATTAGAGACCATGCAGGCGAGAGAGAATCCATTTCTGCTAATATTCAACCTCAGGCTGACACGAAAGAGTACCAACCAGGCGTTACATCGCTGGAATGTACGACAATGAGTGGTACATTGGTATATAGTGGAAATTTCAGAGGAAGAAAATGATGTCTCTGTGAAGTTAATGAAACGAACCAAGAACTCCAATGCACTTCCTTGTCCACAAAACACCCACAATAATTGTTGGATACCATTCTAAACTATTATTTGTGTCATCAGTGCTCCAGAGTTACAGGGACATGGAGGCCGCCAGTACACTCTCCCTCATGAATTAGACTTAAAAGACCATTCCAGCCAAACTGCAAGCATTCATCAAGTAAACAAATTAAAGTGTGCTAACTTGTATATCAAGCCACACTGCAAGCATTCATCAAGTAAAAGGAATTAAAGTGTGCTAAACTTGTTTACTTGTATATCCATGTGTGGTAAGAAAATTGTAAGGACATTGAAGCATTTCAATGACATTCCTTATGATCCCAGGACTGGCCTCTTGAGAGTTGTGACAGTATATAAGTAATTTAAATGTGCGTGAATCATTAATGATGTGATTAAATGTCATTAATTTGACCTAAAACAATTTGTTATGTTACATTTTGATTCAGCTGACTGAAACGAGGATACAATGATCATAACACTCATTCTTAGACTATGATTACATGACAAATATATAAGCTTGAGATTAAAAAATGTGCGAAAAACGTCTCATATTCAAATTGCCACCATACCATGAAGGAGTTGAGTGCCAAAGCTGAAATTTGATGTACAGGTAGATATAATATATATATTTAACTGGTGTAAATTTCAATAAATGTTTCAACTGATCGCGGGGTCAACCGGGGTCAAGAAGGGCGGGGTCTTTTTGACCTTCTGGCTGGAGCCAACTTTGGGCCCATGCCATTTCTTAATTAATGCATTGGTGGGCTTATAATTGCTTATGGGTATAGACATGCAACCATAGATAATACCCAAGGAATATAGGATTCATATGACCTCTCATGTGGGCACAGGGTGACCTTAAAAATCACAAAAAACATTTTTGACAGAACAAAGTGCCTACTTTGGGTGATCATAACCAGAAAAATAAAGGAGATACAGTTAAATTGAGTGCAGATTCATGAATTTTGGCCAGAAGTAAGATAGAATACCAAATTTGAGCTCTCTACCTGGTACAAAGACTGAATTATGAGCTTTCAAAGTCGGAAAATATCACAAAAGTCACTTTTTGCGAATCGCAAACGAGCAAAATGGCCACAACGACCAAATTTCAACGGGCCAAATCTCGAAAACGACATGGAGTATGATTATAATTTTTTGTGTGTGTTCATTTGGGACATACTCCATCATTCTGATGAAGTTTCATCTAAATCTGAGAGGGTCACCTGGGAACTTTTCAGAAAATTGGTTGATTTGAGGCGGAATGACCCAAAAGTACTTTCAGGGATGGTATGACTAAAACTGTACCTGGATTTTGCTGAAATTTCTATCGCTTGGAGCACTAGTTTTGATTTGAGATGGTTGCAAGTTACCTGAAAAAGGAGAGGAAAAAAAAAACTAGTGAAATATATGCACAGATGCAAATTTTGAAAATTGTACAATTGGAAGGTAAAATTTACAACAAAGGATGTGTCTGCATTTTGCAATGTAACATGACCTCCCTGCCACGATAATACAGAACATGAATGTAAAAATACTTGGGGTGGGATGAGAGGGAGGAAGGTCGGACAAAATGGATCTTATGAGCCACATTGACAATTTTCAACAAATTCATGGGCTCACAACACCCAAGGATGTACCCTCTCCCCATGAAATGGGGTATATTACACTTCATGGTTAAATAAGAGATCAGAAAGCTCTAACAGGCACATTGTACATCAGTTATGTGGAAACCCTCATCACAAACAGGCCTGCCCTAAACCCACATGTACAACCTCCTCAAAGTATTACTACATATATTTGATACCTGCTCATGTTTTTTTGTCTTCTTTTTTTGTCTTGCAGAGTGCATTAATAAGAAAGAAATTTGACAGCATATTTTCCATTGGTCTGACACCTGTCTGTTATACTGTTGTAACAGATGATTAAAATATCAAGAATACTTTTAATATACAAATTTCAACAATCAGTCCAGTTTAATTAGGTTAAAACAAATACATCTGCAGACCTACCAACTCTCCCTATATTTTAGACACTTTTCATGGTCTCTTAAGACTAGTAATAAGAATTAAGTGACTTTTAATTGCAAATCTTCTGCAGTTTCTCTAGGCTGCCTAAGTTTTGATCGGAAATATATTGGCAATGTGTATGTCATTATTATCCTTATAAATAACCTCTAAACACTTAGAGGCCCTCCAAATTCCACTGCTACATATTAATATTAAGTGCGGTAACTAACCCTTGAAGTCTGCACCATGTCCCCAGATGTTGTGGTGTAAAAATGGTTAATTTACATTAGATTCAACTAACACAGTTAAGAGAGAGTAAGAAAATAATCACCAAGTCTGTAACTCCACTTAATTTGAAAGTAAAATAAAATCACTAGGCTTTGATTTGGCCTAGGCCTATACTGTCATATAAATTGCACGTACTTACGTCTAACAATAACACACATGCATACATAGGTTTTGGAAAGACCTAGCCGCCTAGCATATTATTATGCACGTGTTGCAGTGTACCGTGGTAGCCTGCGGGTTAACTTAGGAAAATGTTACTCTTTGGGTCTCACCTGCTTTGATTGCCCCTCCAATAATTGCCTGGGCAATGTTCCCACTTCCGATAAAACCTACTTTGAACGTTTCAGTCATATTGTTTGACTCAAGTGTTTTTGCTAAATAATAAAATACACATCTGCTGTAGGCCCCTATGCTCGCTTAACACTAGTCACGAAAATCTTGCATGCGCGGTTCACCGAACTGTCAACATCGCAGAAATTTCTGTGGTCGAAATGCAGACCTAAATCTGTTATTGATTTTAATTTTCTGACTGTCGTGTTCACGTGTATGTATGGGAATTTCCCTCTAAATAGTGGCGGTATTTATTTATATCTGTGGGAGCTCCGATCGTCGGTTCAATAAGGTCGATCGTTCTTGCTTATTTACGGGATAGAATAATTATATGATTTACCCGATAAATAAGAGGGGTTATTAATTATTGGGGTAATTATATACCCCTTAAATCATTACAGATCATTAAATAACTTACCCGATCAGTGGTTGAATAAACGTTGTGCTGGTTCTTATGTACCCAATCATCGTTATTTGACAATATGTTGGGACATGAAAACTCTTTCTGTATGATTGCAATGAGACAGAAGTTGACAGACAGACAGACACAGTTACAGAGTGAATCTTGGGAAAAGAACCAAAAAGTAATAGTAAAACATTTTAAAAATATGTTAGCAAAATCACGTCTCTTGGTGGCTTGCATATACAGAAGGGCACGAACCTATCTACACGTGGTGCGAAAACTGGAGAGCTTGAGAGGCAATTTTCTATATAAGCCTTAAAAGAATAATTTAAGATTTGTTTACCCTTTAGGGATGGAGGGGGGGGGGAGGCTGGGGTGACTAAGACCCCATATTTTTTCACTGCACTGAAATAATTTTCGGTACTCGTTATATGGGTTTATCCACCCCCCCCCCTCCGTCACCCCGTCATCCCTCTCTATAATCTCCGTTAAATCTGCGTCGGGTTCCTTTTACTAGTAAACTGGTGAGTACAATCATCAAATTTTGGGTTCTCGTTGCTAGAAATCTGCATTGTCATGGAAACGGAAAATGAAAATGCTACGGGTTAACGTGTCATCTATCCAGTGCAGTGTCATTTATCTATATATGTCATTTTAATGACATTCTCATTCTACAATGACATTCTATCCTTCAACATTCAGGAAGGACATGACTAAATTTTCTTCTCCTCCCTTGTTCCCCCCCCCCCCCCCCATCACTCCTCTTCTCATAGCTCTCTTCCACCTTTTCTTCTCCACACCTTTCTGTCTTTGTCCTTCTCCAGTTTATTCCCTTCCCTTAATCCTCTCTTTGTCCCTCCACTGTTTATCTCCCACCTCTCCTCTACCCATGTTGGTTTTTTTCTTTCTTCTCTCCATCCCTTGTCTACTAACTTCAGATTCGTAATCAGCGTGTCGCGAACTACCAGAAAAGATACACATTTATCGCATTTGCGACAAAAAGTTTTTCACCTAAAAAAACCGTAAGCAGTTTTTGCCAAAATGTTTGTCAAAATTTGACCCATTTATTCATAAATGTCAAGATAAAACTCAAGATGACAAACAAAGGTTTGATTTGACTGCTTTGAAATCACGTATCACTGGCAAGATGCGTCGAGCGCCCTTTTATTTCGCTCAGTTTGCAACTTTTCAGAGGAACAATAGAAAAGCGAAAAACTTTTAGGGACAACAAAAGATTTTAAACCTTTGTTCGTCGTAAAAGTTTTTCGGTCTTACTTTTTCTTGAGATGAAAAAACTTGTTGTCGCAAATGCGATAAATGTGTATCTTTTCTGGTAGTTCGCGACACGCTGATTACGAATCTGAAGTTTATTCTGGAATTGGGTGTTGTGTGGGGCGTGCAGGGGGGGGGGCAAAAACCTGATTTGCAGTTTTCCAAAACTGGCCCAAAATCGATTTCGCCCAAATGACGTAACAGGGAGTAATCGATGCTCAGGAGCCCAAATCTGCAACTCCCAGGTCCATATCTGCTTCCGTTCGGGAGATACGTGGTCCCAAAGGACCCGATAGAAATACGTGTTCTTTATAAGTGCACAATTTGGAAAACCCCCTCTTTTCAGCCCACTCTCTTGTCCTCTCTGAAACACCCATCGACATTAAAATTAGACGTGGAGTAGAAGACACCCTAAAACACCAATTTCGTGTAATCTTCTGACCGGGAAAGGCTTTTTGTCTATATGATTTCTATTTTTTGCATAAATCATAAATCAGGTTTTTTTGGCCCCCCTGCACGCCCACACACAACACCCAATTCCAAAATAGTAATTATCCCCATAGGCTACATCTATCTCTTTGTGTTCACCATGCTCATTAACCTGTCTGTATTCTGTGCGTGTTTTTGTCCCTTCTGTTACTGTATACTTGTCATTTAGCCTTTGAAGAAGATCCTGCTAGGATCGAAACGTCAGGCCAACTTACTTGAACACATTCATGTATCTATAGTAAGATTTAGGCTGAGGGTGTGTAATGCTGAATAAGTTCTGACAGATACTGACTGGAGAGTATCCGTGTGTAGCTTTAAAGGTCATCAGAAGAATCTTGAAACAATACTAAACATAAATAAAGAACCGGACAAACTCATGAGGGGAAAAAAAGAAAGAAAGAAAACACAGCAACAAATGAACGAATAAAAAAAAAAAACTTTCTGAACGTTTACTACGTGTAATATACTAATATATAGCAAAATCTCTGTGAAAAAAATGGGAAAATAGAAGATTGACCAAGCCAAGAGTTGGAATTCAATGCTTCGTTTTTGGGAGGCATTTCTAAGAGAGAGCGCTATCCTTAACATGCTCCAACGACCTCAGGGCAACAGATTGACAGATTGTTATGTTTTCACACATCGCAAAATTATTCAGTTTCTCCGAATAAAATAAATATATATATTTCAAAAGTTTCAGAACCGGATCCGACGAAAGAACCGAATTTTATCATAAGTTAGTATCAAAACAAGTAGGCTACTATTAAAAAATTACCGACAAATTTATACCCACTGCTGCTAATTGTTACCTGCATAGTAAGAAAATACTGCATATATCTAGACTGAGTTCATGAAAGGACAGTTAGCCATCAGAAGATTGTACCAATTAGCTGCTCACATCTATAAATTTCCCATGGCAATTTTGTTGTGTGTAAAAATCCGTTCAGATATTACTAAAGGCTTAACCCGCATTCTCTGTTAACCTTTGTAATGTTGCCTCTTCTTCCCTGCTTGCTTCTCTTTTATCGCATTAATACCTTTCAAAGAGTTGAAACATTAAAAAAATTCTTCTCCATTGTTAATAATCTATCTGTCGCCATTACTAGCATGCATTTCATTGCAAGCTGTTGCGTTTCCGGACATATCTTTCTAAACCTTTCTCCCACCAGGCTATAATTCAATAAACCCACAAGATTCATCGCAACATTTTGTTGGGCCTATATACTTCTTCCCAGCTCAATCTCAGCTTACCTCTCGATGGAGGATGGAAAAAAGGCAAAAAAACAAGTAAAACTTCAACTGAACAAAATTTAAAAACGAAGTGAAGAACAGGCAATAAAGAATTCGTATCGGTACTATTCCTTTTATTTTTCTCGGTTGGATGGAATATGAAATGAAAGACAGTCATAACATTTTCCAATATAGATTACTCATAGCTAAATGATTGATATATGTGGGTACTTTTAAGATAAACGCAATCTATTTTTCAGAATAACGCTGTCAGAACGGGGGTAGGTTTCAGTAGGTACAGTACGGTGGCCTAATGGAGACATAGAAAAGAAATTGAGTTAAAAAATCCAAATTTTGAGATTAAAAAGTCACAATTTTGGGACACTTATATTTTTCTATGGCCTTATTAAGCCCCCTTGTACTGAGACTATTCTCTTCGTGGTGTTAATTGGTCACGTGTTTTGTATCTTCTAGATGGTCAAACTGTTATTGTTTGGACAGGTTCCCTTATACTGTTATCGTTAATGTAGGTGTTGTATGTAAGGAAGTTTTTATTTGGGTTCAAAGGTGACAAGTTATACGCGTCTTAAACGAGGAGCTTCTAGGAGTTGATTTTGGAATTTACTTAAATCGAATTGAATTCGACTTAAGAAAAATAGAGGCCAATATTGTCCAATTTCTACTTAAGTAAAATGGACTTCTACTTAAATGAAATGGCATTTCCTTAAGTGAAATACAATTTCCACTTTGGGGGTGGTGTGTGTGTGGGGGGGGGTGGGGTAAGGGGTATTTCATCGCCTCTCTACCTCTCTACACTGACCCCCCCCCTCAAATATATAACATAAGTCGTTTCTCGACTGAAATTCCTAAACGAATGGTGAGAGATGGTGCATCAATGAATACTGTAAACTATATCAATATTTTCTATCAAACATTAAAAAACAACTTAATTAAATAAAAGTTGTCCTACAATTGGAAAGAGTAGAACAAGGCTATAACTCGGATTCGTTTGTTTGGGCACAAGTGATCTCTGTCTTCGCTTTTGTTGAGCTTCAAAGGGTATACAGGGGAATCACATGTAACATTGAACTTAATAGATATATGTGTACGTGATGTTATCTTTGTACCTTTATATAAGTACCACAGCATTGTGTTTCACGTACTTTCCTTATTTTTCATGACAAAATGAATCAGAGCTGTCGTTACAATCGCAGCAAAAATATCCAAGCATAAAATAATTAACATAAACTTAAAAAAGAAAAGAAAAGTGAACGGATGTTTGCGTTGCTTCCATGAAACGATAACATGGTATGGCATGGCTAAGTAGAGCTTGATACAACACGATACCACACGGGCACAGAATAGCATAGCATATAGATGTCACTTTAATCATACGTATCTTCACATGTTCCAACTGCAGCGTGATGCAAGGTTATATAATAATTATATAATCAGGACCTTCTACTCCAGTTCCTTTACATCTTATCGAATCATGTATTACGACTCAATACTTCTGGTAGCAAACCTTGGTACCCTATCGAATCGAATATTCCAGGTCATTTACTCTTCTTATTCTACCATGGTTTATGTTTACTGTGGTTCGAATCTTGCAATCGAAATAACGACTTAGCCATTATATAGCTTATCTAATCCAACAAACAACCATTCACTATACTTCTTGTCTAATCGAACACGATAGTACAGTTCA